>NC_046968.1:4376327-4486327 GCF_009769545.1 Cyclopterus lumpus | reverse complement strand
TAAATACAGAACTATTCCATTAACAATAACTACGATCTTACACAGTGAAGAATATGGTAGTTAGTTTCTTACTTAATTATGAAGCATAATGCATAACTTGTTCTTGCAATCTATACCTCAAGGAATAGCCTGAGTGACGTTGTGATTATTTCGGACTGCCGTTATATCTAGCTTGATATACTCCTGTTAGCTGCTGCATGCTCGTTGGCCCCACTGAGGACACTGGCTTTTCTCACTGCTGTTCCGGGTCTGTTTGAGAGGTGTTACTGCTCACTGGGTTTGCAGATGCTCAGTTTGTCAGTCTTGACAGATGTTGTGCCTCAACTAGCTTGTGCGTATTGTATGGTCTCGCCTCGTCACATGATCAATAAAGACTTGACACTGGACAACATCAATAAACAGAATACCCAGCAATCATCATTATGTGTGATAAAACTACCAAAGACGTTTTATAAATATATATATATATATATATATATATATATATATATATATATATATATAAATCAGTGTAATATGATATATAAATACCATTAAATATACAATATACGTATCAAAAATATATTATAATAACATATATATTGTATAATATAAATCACATTTATATATAAAATCTAATAGAACATGTTTATATATTAAGATGCCCCTATGAACCATGTTAGGGTGCAGGACAAGCATATATTTTGCGCATTTATCATATTTTACAAATATTACTGGGTATATTCCATATCTCCAAAACATAAATATTGACAATTTGTATAATTTATAAATATAATAAATATTATTATAATCATTTTTGTATACTTTTTTTGGTGCTCAAGGTGGGTGGGGCCACCATTTATTTCTTGAGGAAATGTAGTATTTTAACACATCTAGACATTGTTTTGGACTGGTATCAGAAGGATATAATAGTACTCATAATAAAAAGACTTGACACTGGACAACATCAATAAACAGAATACCCAGCAATCATCATTATGTGTGATATAACTACCAAAGACGTTTTATAAATATATATATATATATATATATATATATATATATATATATATATATATATATATATATATATATATATATATTATAGATGCTACTAACTATTTCCCCCCAAAAAACAATATAAAATCAAAATAGAGACATTCTCCGTGCAACATGCAGTTAGTGGGTGTTAACCCGATGTTGACATGCAATATTATAAAGTTCCACAAACAGTTACCTATTAACACATCGAGCAGAAAGCAGTTATTTGAGGTCGCATTTCAGGTGACCTGGTCTGGTATTCAGACTCTTAGCTCCTCTTGGGTCTCCACCAACAATCTGACTTCATAGCCTCTAAATTCTCCACTGTGTTCCCCAGCTAGTCACTGACACCTGCATGCATGTAGTGGGAACGTAGTGTTTATTGGGTGCCTGGTGTGTCTGTGAGCGGTGAGTTTAACATCCTGGCAAACTTTGCAGACTTATGGTGTTTTGAAAGAACACGATGCAGATGTTGCCTCATTTGCATTTTGTTCAAGAGCAGTCTGAATCCCACTGTTTGAACCACACCATCCTCAAACTGCCTGAGGGGGAAGTTTTCTGTCGTGAGTCTGCATCCGTGTCAGTTGTACCTTCCCTCCATCTCTTACTCACCCAATCCACGGCACTCGGTGCAGGGCTATAATAGTGGCGGTCGGCCCTGGGTGGCAATGCAGGGTACTCTCACAGGACCCGAGCAGACCTGGAAATATGCCTGCCAGGAGAGGAGGTGGCAGATGGCTGACAAGGCATTTTTACCCATAACGCCCCAGTAAAACTTTAACTCCCAAGATTTAGTGCTAGCGCTCTGCACTTAGCAAGCTGCAGCCGCTGGCATATTTTTTTTCAAAAGTCCCAAACTGATGGTTTTGCAAGCCACGCATAAACATGCTTTATTGATTGGCCCGTTAAAAGATTCAAAGGGTCAGTATCATTTAGCAAAAGACAGTTTTAGAGGACAAATAAAAGCTAAAAATTGCTCAAACGTTGTGGCAGGCGTCATTGATTTTTAGAGGAAAACACAGAATACTGAATTAAATTATTCATCGTGTCATAATATTGACTGATGATGATGGTAGACAATAATTTAGAAATGTAAAGGTTCCTAGGCAACAATGGCAATTAAGGCATTTAATTCACCCAGTTGCAATCTCTAAGGGCCCGGCTACAGTCATATCTCTTCATTTGTCCCGGACAAGAGCACCATGAAAGTCACGCTCACTTGCAAGATTGTCCAAAGAGAAAGCTTTATGCTCATAAACCATACAGAGATTTGGCTATTTTGTGAATACTGAACAACATTTTATGTTAAAACTGACCAGAGAGAAGAAAAAAAAAAAAATGTCACAGTATTTTATTCATCCTATCACTTTAATCAATACTAAGTTCTCCATAGAAACCCCCCATCCCATCCCATCCCGCCCTTAGGCTAATACATATGAGAGCATCACAATGTAGACTACATTACTGGTGTTATGCATTGTGTGCTGACTGCAGGGTGTACAGAGGGCTAATTGGGCCCTGGGTGCATGTAAGGAGGGCAGGATGGCTGGAGGAGCTTCAAAGTGCCATAGAGGCACACGAGAGGCAGAGAGAGAGAGAGAGAGACAGAGGGGCCGAGCAGGACTGGTATTAACAGGCCGTATGGCGGCACTGAGCGAGTCGGCGTTATTGGACTCCGGTGCGACGTGCACACATCTGTGCCTTACCGTCCAGCAGAGTGTGGTGCAGTGAGAGAGATGTGTACGTGTGTTTGGGCGAGTGACTGTGCACAGTGGTGTGCATATGCGCACATGTTGGCTATATATATATATATATTTTTTTTTTTAGTGCACACATCTGCCAGTGTCTTTACCCAGGACCCGTAAAAGGGATTGAACGGCGCAGCAGTCGTAACCCGCGGCAGCAGACCGAGATGAAGTAATTCCCTGCCTCTTTCTCCTTCTCAATCTTCGGAGTCTTCGGTTTTTGTTTGTAAAAAAAGGAAATACGACCCGAAAGAGGAAGAGGAGAGAAATGAGATGGCAAGAGAAGACATGCTAATATCAGTTGTAAATAGTAGCAGTGAGCAGGTATGGAAATACTTCTTGAATATTGTACTCAAGTGATAGTACAGTTACTTTAAAGGTGTAAGATTTACCAGGTACAAACAAAAGGACAACTGCGAACTAGCAGCGGGGAAAGAATACGCCAATTTCTGCCAAACTGCTGAAACTATGCGAGCCGGTCACAATGACACTTCTATCTTAGAGTTATATGTGTTTATTGGATTAAATCTGAGGTGGCAGAAACGAGAATGAGGTCATGATTTTAATTCTGTCCTCCTGTGAATAGTGAAAATACAAATCATCTTTTTCATTTACCAACAAAGCGCAATGAGCCGCTGAACCCAAAGTGGCACACCGGAGGCAAAAGCTTTATCTCCACACATTAACATGATAGAAAAATATGAATACTACAATCTTATCTCCATCACACGTTATAAAGAACATTCATCATGAAGCACATTAACTATTTATCATGTCAGAGGAAATAGATGGTGCAGTCACAATCCCATTTACCTGGACCGTGGTCAACGCACTGCCCGTTGTTGCATTGTCCACCTCTTATATATATATACAAAAAGATTAACAATCTCATCCATTTTTTGGGATCCGTGAGATTTACAATATATATTAACTGCAGCTGTGATGTGAAGACTGATAAATGTGCAGGAATTACTCAATTCTTTTTCTTTTAATAATTCTGTCATCCTTAGTCACCATTTGACCATTGCACTATTGAATTCATTTTGTGTGTGTGTAGAAACAGGTAATATCATCAGTCATTATAATCATTTAATACATCTCTTTCCCCTTCCTCCACTTACTTTTGCTTCCTAAGCCGGTGCCAAATCCCGTATCTGGTACTTGCTTGTGGAAATGCTTTGCCATATAACTATATGATATGGGTAGTATAGGACAGTGTTTAAAGCCAGCAGGGAGTTTTACTAATCGGCCGTGTGTGTGTCATTAATTCATTTTGTCTAGATGCCTTTGATTCTATGGGTCATATCCTATTCTTAGTTGGACTTTCCGCCTCCACCATTTTTCGAAAATTAAACCATCCAGTTGCCCCAAAAACAAGCGTGTGAAACCAGATCTTTTGCCTCTCTGCATCTACACTCTTTTATATTGTTCTGTTTTATCAAGCCAACTAACCAGAACTGAGCTACAGAAACATATTTTTTAGGAAATATGGAGAAGGTTTGTCGTCATGTGCTGAAAGAAAGTCATCGGGGATGAAGCGCACTTCACCCCGTCCTTAAAAACAAGTAAACATGAAAAGCTTGTTAATTAACCTGCAATGTTACTTCTTGCTATTTGTTGACCTCAATTTCACTTTGACAAAGCGGTACCGTAATAGTCAAAAAGGATTATGAGAGAAACAGACTCATACATTTGTATTAAACCCAATTCCCTTCAAAATACAACAATACTTCATACACCATTAAGTTTCTTTTTAAATTTTTTTTTTCAGTTGTATTCACATCATTTTCCCTGTTGCCCAGAGAAACTCTCCCACCAACTTTGTTGTCTGTCTGCTGGAGAGATATTAGAAGAGAGCGCAGCTAAATGCTACCGTAGTAAAACCTGAAAGAATCCATTTTAACATTGTTTTTAATTCTTCAAATCGCAAATGTTCAATCAAAGCTGTTGAAACATTATTTCCAAACCCACAGCTAATGTGGTCCATAAAGTAACATCGCAAATATTGCCCTCGTTGGTAAATTAACTGTACTTATAATAGCGCTTTTCGAATCTTCGGACCACTTCATGCACTTTAACACGAGTAGTCATTCATCCAATCACACCTATTGATACATTGATGACAGGAGCTACCATGCAAGGAGCCACCTGCCCATCAGGACGTACATTTAAACGTTGACCTTTGACATGGGACACTAACAGAGGCCTCCTGGGTGAAAGTCTATCCACCCCCGACCTGCTCCCGACGCGGATTCTAACGCACTCTGACTATAAATGTATTTGAGATAGAAAACGAATGTAACAAGGAAGACAATATGTTTGTTACCTTGGAAGCGTGATTACCAATGCAGTTTTGTTGTATGGGAATGTAACTTTTAGGAAAACTGGTGCCGTCATTTCACCATGCAGGACATTTCCAGGCGAGATCGTGGCTTGTTTTTTGCGTTTTAGTGTTTGTGTATTTCGTCATCTCTCTCCGCCTCCCCTGCTTCCATATATCGCATGTATGGTCACATACGGCTGCTATCTCATTAGTTGCTCTTTGAGAGGTCAGCAGGAACCAGGGCCAAAGATAAGGTTGGAAGTTCATTTGAACTTTGGGCGCAGCATGTTTTTTTTGCTAAGGATGGCGCTTCAGCTGCTCTCCCCCTAGGAAAACAACAGCCAACGCTGTACCGCCGGTGCAGAGCCTGTTTTCTTTCTTTCTTTTGCCTCTGATCATGTGTGGGCAGCTTAACAATGGAGCTTTTGAAAATATATCTGACGATTCCATTTCGACGTATATAAACACATGTTCTGGGACAAAGGGTCGGAAACCTGACCCTTTTCTCATCTAGTCACACATAGTTTTGTCAGAAATACTTACATATATATATATATATATATATATATATATATATATATATATATATGCATATAAATAGTAATCAAGTATTTGACAGTGTGGACGATCGTTTCAGTTTAACTTCAACGTGAATGAATGAGGGTAATTTAATATTGACGTTCGCTGTATGAATTGAATACGCAAATAGAACCGAAGGGAGAGCGGTGTGCAGCACAAAGAAGAAGGAAGTATACTTACTCCTTAAAGATGCTGGAGAAACATACACAGTTAATCTTCCTCCCCGTTGATTTGATTGTGTTCGCTAAATACAAGGGGACTTAATCAAGCTTAAAAATAACAAACAAACAAACAAATAAAACGAGAGGTCCTGGGAGAACTCATTAGGAGCCTTGTCAAACTCCAAGAGACTATATAATTACTTCACCGAAATAAAAATGCAATGCTATTTCATTCGTATTTGCTTCTCTCTCCGAATTACTGCTGAACTAAGGTCATTGAAACTTTCACTTTTATCCTTATTTCTTCCCTTTGGAAAGTTGGATTGAACAGTTTGAAGGAGCCTCGTCGGCCTCTCGTGACCTTTTCATCTCCATTCTCAGCCTCGCTACCGTGAACCCATGAGCACGAACCCCCTTTGCTCATTCTGACGATGTCCATCGACGGGAGCAGGTGAATGGGAAATAAAAACCAAAGGCCCCATTGACGGGGGAAATTAAACAAGTTTGGGGCAAATTCCTATAAATAAATCTTTTTTTAATTTTTTCTTCTTCTTTTCTTGTCATTTTAATTACCGGATCAACATGCGGTTCAGATGAACGGCCCGGCCATCAATCTTTAATTAATGTTACGCTTTGCGGATTGCAGCGATGCTGAGCCTGATTGAAAAATAAGCCCAATGATATTTCTATTAGAGTTTGTTTTATTAATAACGCGTCAGGGCTTTAAAAAACATGTCTCAGAGATAGCCAATCACAGGGAGACAGAATTTTACATTTAGCTCTCATACGGTCTCACACTTACACAGATCTGCTTAATTATTTTTCCCTTGCACAATTTTGCCTTCTATACGCCCCTCTCCCTCCCTCCATCCTTTCCTAGTTTGGGGTTTCACTGTTTGATATTAACTGGCTTGCTTGCAAAAGGAACATAAATGAAAGCCCCTATAGGAGTTTGGCTCTTGTACTGCACATTTGCATTTATGTGCAACCTGTTACTTTACCACTCCTTTCTCCTGCCGTTACATTTTTAGACACCTGGTCTCCAAAGCCTCCGTAAGAGAAGAAGAAAAAAAGCAGGCATATTGTGTTGCCCAGTGATGTACATTATGTTTCAGAGCTGTTCCCAGTCTGACAAGAACATAATGCTGGGAGGACACAATGCACTGTACTACATAAACATGTTTCCATCATCAGACAGGTTGCAGGCACAAATCCTCAAAAGGCAGCAGGACAACAACACCTGCAGCTGTACAGACAGCTGCTGGAGGAGGGAGGAAGGGGCACGGCAAAGAGAGCGAGAGAGAGAAAGGAAGGAAGGAAAGGAAGACAGAAGAGCGAGGAGGGTAGAGAGGGCTACGTGTGTCCTTTAATGCTGACAGAGGAAGTCTCTCTTGTTCTGTTTTTTTATCTCGCCATTTCTCTCATCTGGGTTTGGCCTCAATCTGACTCGCCGAGAGAAACATAATGATAAACATATCAGCGAGGAGTCAAGAGGAGCCGAGGGAGCCAGATCTTTGCATTCATTTGCGTTTGATGAGGAATATGTTTTGGTGTGCCATTTATAAATCACATGATTTAAAAGTGGGAAACTGGAGCACGGGTTTGTAGCGATGCTGGAGCTCGGACAGCATCCCATCTATGTGTGTGGGTTCTAGGGGTGGGGCTAGAGCACCGAACCACCCCTTCACCAATTCTTCTTCAACACCACATAATATTTAGTCAGAGCACCACACCATCATTTGGCATAGAGTAGTATTAAGCAATGACTTCAGTCTTCTTCCTCAGAAAACACAAAGACTGAAATTTGCTTTTTTTCTTATTTCTACTTTATTCTTGAATTTTTCCATAGGTCAGAAAATATATTTTCCAACATTATATAATAAATATACAGTAGCTAAGAAGAAGAAGAAGCGCAGAAACATATTTCCAACCCTGGAAAATGCACGGCCTTCAGCTGTTTAAGCAACGGCTGGAAAAAAATTAAAAGAGATGAAATTACTTACAAAAGCTGATGGATGCTCGAGAAGTCTTTTGATTTTTTTTTCTCTCCAGAAACAGAACAACTTCTTAACCGTTTCACCGCCTAGGAACACCCACACAAAGACTTGAGACGCTGTATCTGTTCATCCACGTTCGAGTGCACAGACCACAAGAGACTGTGGCTCGTGATTCTGTGCTGACCCGTTTGGGTCAGCAGTTGGTGGATGTCAGCATGCGAGACAACACATGTGTAAGATTGAGGAATATAAACATAGATATAACATGCTTTATGTAAAAAAAATAATGCATTTTGAAAATATATATATTTTTTTATATGACTATAAACAATTGGAAAATTGAATCAATGAAAATAATTTATTATTTTTTTAATCTGTATGCAGGGTTGCTAAAAAGTAAAGACCGGAGGTATGCAGTGATGTTTGAAAAAAAACACCCATTAATACACAACGGCAATTTAAATTGCATTTGGTGTTCATTAATAGTGCATTGATATCTTTATTAAAAAATTAAATGTTTTAGGGACTTTTTAGACATACAGGAAAGTAAAAAACAATATATATGCTTATATTAGTTTTTCTGTGCCCCAAAAAAGCCTTTTTACTTAATTGTTGATCCAGACTGCTCTGTCTTATGTTATGTACCGTAAATACTAAATATGGAGCAACCAATCAAATAACGCTCAAATAATACTAATCATGTTGCCTGTTCAGAAAACTGAACCGAGACCTGAATCTCCTCTGTGCCCCTCTTTCTTTCACATGTTACCCTACTCAAACTTTTACAAGGAAGCTCTTGACCTGGATGCTATGTGTTTGTGTTGTTGGGCAATCTTTCTTCCATCCCTCCCAAGATGAACGCCGGCGGTTTATTTTTAAGTCATCAATTACTCAAAACTTGGCCCCGGCTATCTCTCCACCGCCATCTGGGTGCCACACCTCTCTGTCCCGGGGCCCCGCGCGCATATAATGACAACCTTCCTCTCTCCGCTAATTTACGGCCACGCCGAGTCGTTTTTCATGCCTTATCAGGCACTGCCATTTGATCGTTCTTTATCTCCCTTCTAGTGTTTTTTCTTCTACTTGTTCTTTTATTTCTTCTGTTCTTTGTTTCTTCCTCCTTTTGAAAGAGGCTTGCCTCGGGTGTCTGTGCAAACATCTCATAAATCTTTTACTCTCAGGCTCTGTTAGTGAGTTCACTGGAGGATGTGCCAGCACAGTTGAGGTTGATGTTGTCCCCCTGTTTGGTTTACAAGTTCCCAAATAAGAGCAGCCCCCCAGGAGGCAGAGGCCTTCCTGACCCTAGTAGGTATACCAGAAGGAGTATTAGATCCGTCTAAACCGGGATCAGGCTACGGTGCTGGTCATGCCTCTGAAGATGGAGGCCATTTTGACCTTGCTTTTGATTGATAATATCAATCCGTCCAGTCCAAATGTTTTGTCTGGAAAAAGTCAACCCAGTGACGTTCTGTTTTAACTCAACTAAACACAAAACTGCTTTGTTTTAAGTTAAAGGGGAAGTCATTGTCTAGACTACCATCGTGACACATTGCACATATCTGGTTCTCAGTCTGGTTGGATAAAAAGTGAAATACCAAATAACAACTGGGTGCATAAAGATCTCTTATATTATACATATGACATAAATCGTAATATTCATATTTCTTCTTCCTAAAGGCAAGCAGGTTTGGTTTCGTCAATATATCAGTAGCCCATCGTTCTTTACTCTCACAAAACACGGTTTCACTTTACAAATGAAAATGAATCCTTTCATTTTCAAGAGTACCTTATTAATAAACCAAGGGTTGTAAAAAGAGAATTGGAAATAAAAAAATACTTGTGAAACCAATTTTGTTCTTAATTTCCTTCAGAATGTAGTATATCAGTGTGTAAAACCCCCTAAAACATAATGATTTTGACAAAAACTTTTTTCCGCAAGCGCTCATCTCGTGGCGGCAGAACGCTTCGCGTGCTCTTGAAAAGGCCGTCTGTGAGTGTTTAGAGCGCCAGCGACACTTTGCATATACTTTCCTTCTCCTCTTCATCCGGCTGTTATTTTGCTTCCTAATGAAATCACACACAAATCGCCCAAAGTGCTGACAACACAAGCAGCGAGGCCAGAAAGCCAATCCTCTCAGGGCTCCATTTAGATAGCAGCTAAAGGAGGGGTGGAGGGGGGTGGGGGGGTAGATTTGATTTTTTTGTCTCTTTCCGGTTCCATTGCAGCCTGCCATGGGCTGCTGTCCAGAAATATATGAGGAAAAAAATATAAAAAAATCATCACAGTAAAAAAAAACTTGCACAAATATGAAAAGGAGAGAAAGCACCAGTGAGTTAATCTAAATCTAAGCCCTGGACAAAGAGCGGAGGGGGAAAGAGAGTAAAAATAAAATAAAATAAAGAATGAAAGGCAGGCGGAGGCGAGCGGAGAGCGGCTGGTAAACTTCTTTGCATCACGTGCCGGAGCCCTGGCCATATTTCCCCCCGAAATGACACTTTAATTAAACAAATTACTGCGCCTCGGGAGAAGGACCTTCAAGAGTGCGATAAGGCCGCGAGGGAGATAAAAGCCTTATAGGCAGTGTTTATCAGAGATGCGGGGGTTTAAACCTTTAATAGGTAATGCCCAGATAAGTAAGCCTTTGTGGTGTTACTGGCGCAGAGATTTTTTACACAGAGGAGCTTACCAAAGGGAGAGAGGGGGGGGGATGCTGGATCAAACCAAGGACTTAAAGAGTCCCTGATTAAGAACGGCGGAGAAAGAAAAGTGTCCCTTCGCTAAACTCTCCTCTTTTATTTATACGCATATTTGAGATTGAGCTCTCTTACAGCCCTTTTTCTGCGGGTTTAACCTTGGCTCGGATGCGGCATATAGGCTTTTTAAAATGTATTTATTTATTTTATTTTTAACAAACCGCCATTTGTGATAAGACCCGTAACAATCTTTTCTATGGATTAACGCGAGTGTGGATAATTCCTGGCGCGCGTGGCGGCAGCACCTGTATACACATGCGCGGGCCGAGCTAAGAGCCATTGTTACGAGAGGAACATTTAAGTCTCTCTGTTTCTCGTGAAGTTCCATCTCGTTACGGTGGCTCAGGGAGAAAAAAGTTGTCTTCACGCGATCCTGTGGCCAAAAAAAACAAACGCGCACGAGAAAAAGGGGCTTTTGATTATAAGTTTTTTCTCTTTCGCCCGTGACAATTTAAGCCTCAGACAGTTGAGGAGCGGAAACTACAAACATTTCTCATTTCCTCTCAAAGCCAAGTCTCTTTTGTAAGTGATATCGCCGCATGTTTCATTCATTCATGCATGATTAGAGAGATGAAAGTGCAGCATATGTCTTTGTGCCAATATTTATTTATTTATTTTTTCGCACTTTGCGATCTGTGTTTTCAACTTTAGCAAAGCCAGCTGATAAAGTACGTGCAATATGTGCAAGAGATGAGCAGACAGCAGCCTCTTGCATGTGGCGCATATTGCTTCACGAAGCTTTTGTCCCGCGTGAATGATGACAGGTGAACAAAGGTGATGGAATCTGCATCTACACATACAGATAGGAATGACACTTAAGAAAATCTGGGATTTATTCTTTTCCAAATATCGTCTCAGGACCCATAAATGACTTTATGAACTTGATACAGAGTAGGTTAGATTATATTACTTGGCCCTCGACACTTTTAGAGTCTTATGTGATATATATAATGAATAGAAGAACGTGTATGTTAAACGAGTTTCTATAATGATCTGACGGAGAATCATTCCAACGCTCCAAAAATATCTTGCGCGCTGCTAATGCTAAGTTCTTATGTGAGTGCTCAGACTAATGAATACATTCTTTGATTTTGAAATAGTAAGCTCATTATTTTATCCTTCTGAGGCCTGCTGCGTGGTTAAATCATAGACTGTATGAAGTGGACATCAAGGTGACCGGTGCCATGTTGTTTTATTGCAAGCCAATGAACAAAAGTTACCATATTTGGAATATAGAGGAGTGACGTGGTATACGCCTCTGGTAGAGGCAGCGACATGTCAATTACAGTAAGCCCGCCCTAAAGCATTCCCTGCTCTATGGTCTAATCTAAATAGACCATAATTTACTAAATGAACATCATGCTGGATTGAAGAAGACTTGAAACTCAAAATTGAGACCATAATCTTATGTTTACAATGTTTACTGAGGGAATGAATCAAGAGAGAAGTAGTCATTTTATATAGACTTCTATACAACCAGAGGAGTCGCCCCCTGTTGGTCAGGAGAGAGTTTTAAGACTTCAGCAAAAAAGGTTGGTCCGTCGACTTCTTGTGGAAGTCTTAGGGGTTATAGAAATACATTTTATTTCATGTCAGTCACATCTGTAATATAGGCCTGTGTCTATTTCAATGCATATGACTGTTGTTCTGCTGTCCATGGTATTACTGTAGAACTGACGTGGCAAAACAGCCAGTTTCCGCTTTTCCAGGCACGGGGGGGCTAAGGGGCGGTGATAATGCCGCCGTTATTTGACATAACTGTAACTGAAGCTGGGTTCACCTGCTGGCTAAAACACGTCATGTGTTTTAGGTTAAAGGGAGCACATGGTGGAGTTACGCTGAGAGACACCATTAACCCGGTGCTGTGTGTGAAAAAGAAAGAAAGTGTCACTCACTGGTTGGTGCTTTAACCCCCCAGACATCTTGCTGTACGTTAACAGCCCCCCGGAGAGATGGGGGAGAGTGTTGCAGACTCTAGGATCACTTCCTGTCCATACCCCCCCACCAACACACACAAACACACCTCATGCACTGTATGTGTAGGTGTGTGGGTGTGTGCGAAGCGGAGGCCTATCCGCCACCCTATCTCCACAGGGGTATGTTCAAAGAGCGCTGGTGGGAAATGATCCACCTCCCTCCACTTCTTCTGTAAATGTTTCCTTTCTTATTCCCCCCCCCCCCCCCCTCCCCCCTCCCCTTTCGCTTCAAAGGACGTGCTTCGCCTTCCGCCAAGGTAACAGCGCGCCGCGATGAGTCAAAACGCAACAGCTGCCTGTGTCGCCGCTCCCGCTAAGCTCATTTTCGTCGGAGCCCAAATCATTTACATTGCAATCGCTTTGTTTTGGGGGGGGGTGTCCTCTCTCTCAGCTGTTTTGATGAATCAGAACGACTGCATCATCGAATGGGTGGAGAGCATAACACATAGAGGATAACAGTAGCGCGCAGGGGAAGACGGAGAGGGACTCGGTTCGTCAGTGGCGGCCCTGGGCACAGACCATACCTGCCGCTGCCACTTCCCTTTAGCATAAGCAAGCGTGAAATGTTTACCCGAAAACATCTCCGAGGGAGAGCGTGGAATGGGAGCTGGCACGGGGAGATGCAGAGGAGGTGCACCAACATGTGACAGATATATAAAACAGGGCGAGGGAGAGTGAGAGCGCGTGTCTTTGTAGGCTGGCTTTCTTTATTTTTGTCTGTGTGTGTGTGTGCATGTGTGTGTGTGTGTGTCGACCGGGAGCAGAAGAGCCACTTCGCCATAGTGCCGGCTCCGCTGCTAAAGGTGAGCCTTCAGCCCCCCCTCCCCCCTCCCCTCCACCACCACCACCGGGTGCGTGCATCCATCCTTGAGCCTTCAAAGCGCTCGCGGCGGCATCGCCATGCCGTTCACGTCACAGAACATGGCACACATGAGCTGTCAAACTCCTCTTTCATCTCGCAACTTCTAAGAGGCGCATTGATTACTCTAAGTGGCCATTACCAACATGCGAGGCCTGCCACCAACAAAGAGGAAAGGGGGTGGGGGGGCTCATCATGAGGTTGAATTTGAAGTGGATGGGAAGGACGGAAAAACCGCAGACAGACAGACAGACAGAGAATAGAAAGAACATCACTCGCAAAAGCATCGGCAGACAAGAACAAAACGACAAGCACTTCTTTTTTTCCCCATGTGTATAAAACAAGGCACTCTTGTCGGTATGTGCGGTAGCGGAGTGATGTGAACACGGGATCCCCTGAGAACCCCCACACACCGCCATCGTGCCACAATAGCGCGAAAACAACAGTACAGAGCCGAGATGACGTCTGCCGACAGAGTTACGCAGCATCTGAATCTGAGCGATAGAGTGAGAGAGAGAGAGAGAGAGAGAGAGAGAGAGAGAGAGAGGATGATGAGGAAGATATTCGGGTAGACACGTACAGGAATAAGGGAGAGAGGCGAAGGCCGTGCCCACATCTTCAACGTACTCCCCTCCGTCCGCCCGTTCCACTGATACTCCATATTGTTCTCCGATCCGGTCCTGGAAGCCGCTGTCGGGTTTCTTCTTACTTGCACTTTCTTCTTACTTGCCCGGAGAACGGGGTTTCGTCGGTGAACGAGAAAATGTTGGGAAGACCACCAGGGCCTCGTCCACATGTGCGCGGCAGGTATTTTATTGTCAACGTATAGCTTTTCAATTTTTTGCTTTCGTCCACATTCCAAAATACCGTTTTATGTCACTGAAGATGGAGCTTCAGTAAAACTCCGACCAGGGTGAATTTAAAAAACTGTTTTCAGTGTAGAAAGGAAGAAAATACAGTTGTTTTGGCTCGTTGCGTCAGTGTGTGCAGCGCTATCGCCTTTGTGCGGCGTCACCGGGGAGGCGACATGTCCTGCAACGGCGGCATTAATACAGCTTTGATTAACATGATCACGTTTTAGCATGAAGACTTTGGTTTACGGTTAGCGTAAGGGTTAGGTTTGTGTAAGGGTTAGGATTAGACAAGTAGCAGTTATGGTTGGGGTAACTCTCCTTGGTATGAATGTGCGATGATCAATGTGCGATGCCCTTGAATGAGCTCACGTTGACCTGATCTCGAACGCCATCCCAAATTGGAAAGAGAAAACACAGGGAGCAAGTCACATTCGTCTGGCAAAAAAAACACGTAAACGAGACTCCAAACTGGCCAAAGTGGACATTGCTTTCTTTTTATTATAAACAATTCAGCAGTTTGTTGGCATCTGACAAGCCAAGTTACAAAGTTTCTTTTCCAATTCAAGTCCGTGGGAAAACGCATATTTGGCCCCAATGGCATCACGTGATGGACCCTGAAAACTCCAGGAAGCTGCTCTGGGGGCTTCGAGACGCGACATTACCGCCCTCCAGATACAGCATTCCATTTAGGAGTCAAAGAGCCTCGTCCCTGGTGCTGTGACTGACTGAACACTAAGCCAATGAAAAGGAGCCATTACAACTGTGCTTTTCCTGCAAAGACAAGTCAAAAAAACATCTGTCACAAGATGTTATTGACATGATCCGTTCAATTCAGATCAAAGGGAGTTCAATAATGATCAATTACACAATGATTGTGTAGTCAAAGACAATACGTCACATTCCATCATCACTCCGACACTGACTGAACCAGATCTGATAATCATCAAAGGGCAAACAATTTGCTCAAAATGTCTGCAAACTGAGACATCTGGATAGCTCAATACAAAGCTGAATGACTCATTCGGCAAGATGCATTGTACACTAATGGGTGTGATGATGTCGACGATCACGATGATGACAGTGATGATAACAGTGATCATGATGATTTTACACAAGAACATTCCTCGTCCTGTCTCATGAGATGGATCACGAGCCGCTTCAGGGCTGGCTCTTGTAACTCACCCTGACCTGTGACCTCCTCCTAATACCATAACAATGCCATTGATCTGATTTGCACACAGCTGTAGCAAATAATGCTATGAGCATTTCTATGTATCTTTCCAATGTGGCTGAGGCATTCCACTGTGTTTTAGATTTGTATTGCTGCTCCTCAGGTCCCCGCTTGGAAACCAACACCTGACCCCAAGCTGATGGCCCAATTTCTGGACCCGCTGGAGGTAAGAGAAGGGAAGCCTATGAGAACCAGAACCAAGTTCTGAGAGGGGCGGACTGTCAGACCCTGCTGTAGTAAAATGAGGGTTTTTCTAAAGGGAATCTGGTGCTCCGAAAACACTACCGCTTTTGTCCACAGGGACCGCCAAATTCAACGCAAAAGTTCCTTGTGGTAACTTTAACAAGGTCTCATGCCAACACTCTGTTTGATGTCCCATGTCCATCCACATCTACAGCTGTAAAAACAACATTTATACAAATAAAATATTGCATATTTTCAATTGATCTACAATTTGTGATTGATTGCCACATAACGCTAATGATGAACACCTGCTGTGCTTTTTTGTACTGTACTTCTGGCTCAAGTATGGACTTTCTGTTGAGTAAATATTTCCGGTCAGCACGGCCAACATATTTCTGTTAACTGTACGATACCTCTGGCAAATCAGTGGTGCATTTGTAACAGGGATTGTCAGTAAATGTCAGTAGTTGTAAGCTGTCATCACTCAAAACCAATCCGATGGGCTGCTTTCATGGTCGTGTCAGTTCCCCCATACAGAGGAGGGACCAGACGTACTCTCCGAAAGGGAAACTGATGTTTCTGCCGAGGTGCCGAGCCAAGAGGCACGGATATGCTGCACCCAGAATACACTGCCGGGAGCGGTTGAAGAAATATTGATATCCTCGTCGCCGCGTCCTCTGTCGTCGTGATACGAGCTGCGGCGTAATCCCATGCTCTATCATTTTAATTTGTTCATTGCTTTTATTTTGTGTTACTTTACACAATACTGCGAATGCGAGAAAGAACGGTTCATTGACAAGAAAAACCCACAGTGCTTCTCTTCAGGTATTCAATGGTCATCTAATGGACTGACAAATGCATAGTTGTGGATGCTAGAATGGTTTATGTATCACAAAGATCATATATATACATATATATATATATATATATATATATATATATATATATATATATATATATATATATATATACACACAGGGGGAAACTGGTCTATGTTGCACCAGTTAAGATCTCTATGCAAAAGGTGTAGTGGTGTTGGCAGCAGGCTAAAAGATGGAGACCATTGGGGTGTTGATGAGGGGAAAAGGTTGGTCCGTCGGCTGTGATGTTAACTTGTATTGCACCAAAAGTGGCAAACTCTTTGTTTACAAAATTTCGTGGGGGGATAGTGCTTTTGTTTTTTGACAACAACATTTTTTACTGATAACCTCAAAATAAAAAACAACAAAGAACATCCTACGTAACATCTCAAACTATCTATGGATGTCGTAGGACGAAAAAGGTCATGAGCCACGTTGTTGTTTTCATGAAATGAGTTGCCATGGCTGCACTACCATGTTTATCGTAGCTATTTGCCTTTTTTTTGTCCCCCCCCCATTGTGATTCAACATGCAAGCGCTTGTTTTCTGGAACATCTGTTTGAAAGAAGGTTCAAAGAAGAAGAATAGTGAAAAAAATATCAACACAGCCAAGGGGGGTTTAGAGAATTCGGGCATGGGGCTTCCCCTCATCCATCGTCTGCAGATAAATGCATGAAAGGAGCTCATAACACCAGCACCTGCGACACGAGACTGACGCACAAATGTGATGTTGCGAGCTTAATGTCTACTGCGTCATGAATGCTCCACCCCGTCTAGTGATGTCACAACAGCCCTTACAATTACTTAACTGGCACGGGGAGAAGCCATTGACTGAATAAAAACAACTAGATCCCACTGTGCTGGTGAAATGTCCTGTCACTTGAACAGTGTAACATTGTGTAACTTGAAATCCATTACTTGTGATTCATGTGTCTCACTGTGCAGCCGCCACTTCCTGTCATGACGACGTCACGTCACATCGGCCTATGGCGATGAAACAACGGTGATGATGTGAAGTCATTGTGTGTGTGTAGGTGTGCGTGTGTGTGTGTATGTGTGTGTGTGTGTGTGCGGCAATACGTCTGTGCATTGGTCATCGGAGGGACATTTGGCGAGCGTCAGTGTGTGTGCTTGTTTGTGTGTGTGTGTGTGTGTGTGTGTGTGTGTGTGTGTGTGCGGTCGCTTCAGACATCTCCATCCCTGTGGCAGGGAGGCAACACTGATTTATCCGTCGTCATTAAACCCGGCGCCATTATTATCTGTGCCCGGCTCTCAGCACGGCAGAGCCTGCAGCACAACACACACAGACACACACACACACCAGACGCCTCACTATACACGATGCACCTGCAAAGCCATGAGCTGTGCTCCTAGAACGCACACACTCGGTCACGTTACCAAACAGGAGCCACCTAGGTGTGTTTTCAGCAAAGGATCAGCTTATCCAGAGGATCCGGGAAGAGACAAAGTGTCCTAGCTTTGTGGGATTCTCCTCGTCTCGCTATCACTTCAAGGGCCATTTGTGTTCACATGAATAGAAAACACACACACACACACACACACAAATAATGCATATGTGTGTACAGAACAGATTACGGCTGCGTTTCTCTCAGACGTTCTCTATATGTTGTTCGTGGCAGATTTTGGAGGCAGATGGCGCTGCTAGGCATGTATATATTTTATGTTCCAGCCCCGCCCAACTCACAGGCTCGGGATGCTAAAAAGCATCGTAAAAAAAAATAATCAAAGATCAGCGTACAGAGCTAATAATATAATCATTGAGAACACCTGCAAAGTTGCAGATGGACGATTTCAGGCAGGACGCTCTGTCAGTCGCGAGGTCCCGCCCACCCATATGGAGAGCTGGAGCAGTGGGGATGCTGTCACTCATCCTCTCTCTCTCTCTTCCTGGCACACACACACACACACACACACACACACACACACACACACAGCAAATTGTATAAACCCACAAGCTCTATGTGACTTACTGTGTATTTTTGTATGTAAACTGTACATTTGGGTTTATGTCTGCAGATTTAATTAAATGAGACAAACTCATACACAGGCCAATGCATGCAATGTTGCACTTTGCTCAGAGTCTCCTTGATTATTAATGAGTATGTTTTGTTTCCGCAATATTATTTTCATTTCAAATGCCTGACCAGGGAAATCATTGCAGAACGGCAAAGGAAAGATATTTCTTAACAGCCTCCGGTGTTTCGCTTTGTGAAAACTTATGTAGTCACAAAAACCGACCGAACAGAACATCTAACTCCGCACTTGCAGCTAAATAGAACAGCGTGTAACTTAAACATGAAAGAAGAACTGACTGACTCACACTTTCAAGGGACCACAAATGACTGAGTCAGTTCAAAGGGGATTTGGATAATGACTATAATTTCTTACACACTAAACATACCAATCCATATGATCAGCTCCAAGCCCCCAGACTCCAGTCAGGCGACAGACATTTAATCTCGCTGATTGTCGTGATACACACTTCAAACTCGACAAACAAAATAAAAGTCATTAAGACTTTCTGTGCTGGTGTTTCGACCGTTTTAAAGTGAGCAATACTATAAAAAATGTGGATGTGAATGTGAAACGCGGTACTGGATCAGAGTGGTCATCCTTGAATTTGTTGGCCCTACCCTCCATCCATCCATTACCTTCTGTTTATCTAGGGTCAGGTCGATCCACTCCAGACGAGATGTATAAAACCGCAAGCGTGTTTTGGGTCTACCTCTTATCAGGACAAATGGATGGTTAGCTGGCCCCCCTCGGATGTCTGAGCTCTTTACACACACACACACACACACACACACTCTGCGGCTGAGCCCCACCACGCTACAATGGTCGCTTTGTATCAACAATGTCGTTATCTTGGGCGCTACCCGAAGCTCACGATTTAAAGATGAGCGTCGGAACGTGGATGGAAATAGAGAGCTCCGCCTTCCGACCTTCTACTGAGATTTTTAAAAGTATTTTCTTCTGGCTCCCCGTTTGGAGTGGTGATGTCTCTGCGTGTGAACATGCGCAATCGTTATCATGTTTTTTCTTCTTCTGTGTATGTCTTGGATCAAAAATATAGTGTGTATTTAGCTATGCAAATAAGTTGGGTTGTAGTCTCCAATCGTTGCCACTAGAGGTAAGTAAATAGCAATATGTTACTGATGGAAAAAGATGATAAAGAAGAAACATAAAACACATTCATTTTTTTTGGGGGGGACAGCACAATTATCAGCAATTCTTGATACGAAGATGTGATATAAGACACGTTAAAACTTTCAGCTGGGAAACGTACCTGTCGACTCAGCCGGTCTACTCACTCCCATCCAGGCTCATAACATAGTGACATATGCCAGCTGATTAGTGGCTCATTGCGGTGGCAAGACGGTGTATTTTTATATCCCGGTTTGCGGCGCGTGTGGTGCTGGTGCCTGTGCTGCTCACCGACCACCGACAGGTGTCACAGTCAAGGACGCCGCTGTCACTTCGTATTAGCAGACACATAAATTCGGACAGGGATTGAGGGGAGCGGCTCATGTTGAGGGCTGATATTTCTGATTCCTTATCCGGGCAGACATAAATCCAGCTAGATGAGTACTTTCTGTCTACTTTTCAATCTGAATGCTCCCCCCAAGCTACCTGTCTAGTGTTACAAGTTATTATTGAGACCTTCTACCGTATGCACAAGTTACCGTTCACACTGGAACAAGGAAAGGCCTGACGCATTCTTCCGGCTGTTTAGCCATGTGTCTGGATACTTCAAGCGCTGCCTGGTCTGATGTCACTTTGTGTTGTATGTTTACAGACGTACATCATGAAACTATGTTTTTATGGCCATGTGAAATCAATGACTGATGTGGTGCAGCCCTCTTCCCCTGGGACCAGATAGTTTATAGCGTAGAGCTTTACGATTCTCTATATGCAATCCACACATTCGCAATTCCCACAAGACAAGCACAACGTAATGCTCTGTTTTTTATTTTTTTTTATTCCAAATCTTTGCTTCACCACTCAATGCTCAATTTAGGGACCAACAAGATGTAATTTGATCAACTGTGCCCCATCCAGAATTTCACCAATAAAGCCAGAGCATCAGTCATTATGTATGACTGTCGTGGCCGATTACATGAACCCGTAAATCACCAAAGGCGCCAATATTTTAATTTAATATCAGAAAGACAATTAATGAATTAGTTTATGACACTGTTATTGAAACAAACTTGAGTGAGAGCTTGACAATGAAGAATACTAAAAGAATGATTAAATT
Source organism: Cyclopterus lumpus (assembly GCF_009769545.1). NCBI lineage: Eukaryota > Metazoa > Chordata > Actinopteri > Perciformes > Cyclopteridae > Cyclopterus > Cyclopterus lumpus. Next base: position 4,465,506 of record NC_046968.1, on the reverse strand, counting down.
GATTGAAATTTATAGAAAAATACATCGAAAAATACATATGAATATAAATAAACCAAACTATTAACCAACATTTTTTTAACAAATTTACATTTTTTTAAGTTTATTCGAATGCCATGGCTATCACCACAGCTTTTAAAATGTTTTAATCAATGCCAAAAATAAACATCATGGTGGTGCTTGAGGAAAAAAAAGGACAGCACAAGAACAGAAAACAAGCGATCCATCCGTAAGGGGGAAAATAACCTTACTTTTTGAACTATAATCAAATAACAACATAGGAAAAAAACAAATCAGCAGTTAAATGTAAATATAGAAGAAAAGGTGACAAATGAAGGCGAGTAAAAACTCATCTTTTGTTTTTTGTCATTTGGATTCATCCTCTGGAAATAGGCGGCAACTTCCATTCTGAAAAGAGAAGCCACTTGTTCATAATGTGTTTAGACTTTAGACTTGTTCAGTGTTCGGTTGTACTTAGCTCCACCCTCTTGTGTCACTTCTGCTTCTGAAAAAAACAAGATGGCAACGGACAAAAACCAAGATGGTGACCTTGTCAACTGCCCATTATGAAGTCTGTCTGGGAACCATAAATGTCTGTATAAATAGTCATAATGATCCATTTATATTTCAGTCTGAAACCAAGAGACCGACACTGCCATTGACCTGCATTGGGTTAGAGTAGTAATGCTGGAAACTGGATTGTGTGTAATGTGGCCCCTTTTCTTTCCTGGAAGGAGGTGTTGCCACAAAGTATTTGAGATGTAAATGATAACAGACACAGAAATGATATCCGTGGACTGGATGTCTGTGGTTGAATTTTAACAAATTACTTGTGTTTAATCAAACAACTTCTGTGATTTATAATGATTAAAGGACAGACGGACGGACAGATAGATAGCTATTGGTTTATTGCCGCCCGGTGCTCAGTGGCTGAAGTAATTAGAAAGCCGGGGACATGCATTTGCAATGTCCTGCGAAGGCCCCGATCACCAATAACAGCATTTATTGTTTTCTAATCAGCAGCCCTTTGGCTGCTCCGATCACTCAGTAAATAATGGAGATGTCCAATATTGTCCCGTCCTGTGACTCTGGAGCTTGCTCTCCCCCCCCCCCCCGTGCTCACTGGCTCTCCCTGCTCGCTCACCACTACAAAGCAGCCTCATTAATAACACATTACGTTTGAAAAAGAGTTTAAACTGTCAGGTGTTTGAAAAAGCTCTCGCACATACGCAGATACACACGTTGGTATGCGAAGGCAACATACGTACAATGTGCGCGTTCACAGCCGCGGGAAAAGATGTGGAAAAAAGAAAGAGAAAAAAAAGAGGAATTATAATGAATGATAATGTAGTCGCACAAAGAACACACACTCCAGGTTGTTTTTCCCCTCCACACACACACACACACACACACACCCCTCCCTCCCTTCATACGTTAGTGGTCAAGCAGCCAAAATGTCGTCTCGTCACTGAGGCAGCTCCATTGATTAGCACTTCCAGCTTCTGTTCTGGCTCAGGAATTACCCCTCTAATCTTGTAGTGAGTTATTTACTGGAGACCAATCAGCCTGACCAGAGGAATTACCCACTTTGTAACTGCCTGGACGCCCAAAAGGACTCCAGCTAGAAACAAACACACTCACACACAAACGTGCAACACAAGCAGAGACCCCTTTAATGCACTCATTGTGAGATATTCAATGACATCGAGGTATACGAGTAAAAATACAAATCCTCCCTCTTACATCATATCCCCTCCTCTCTCTGTATTACATCATCTACACACACATGTGGACCGTCTGAAGGACACACTCTTTACTGATCTTCTTTATCCATTGGCCAATCCTAACTAAATATCCATTCATCTCAAAATGTATATAATGCTTTTTGTACTGCTCAGCCCGGTCCACCAGACAGATTAAGCCGTGCCAGCACTGCAACTTTAGAATGAATTGCGTTTGAGAAAATAATAGTCATAGTGCCTTTCAACTCCTCCTTCTGCCACAAACATTTTGCCCTGTCCCCCATAACTGGCCACAGGACCACATGAAAGCTATATGTTAACGTGGCAGGAAGTGAGTCAAGGTTTTGTTTTCCCCCTGACAGGCAAGTCTTCCTGTTTCACAAGCTTAATGGGATTTAGGGTTTAGAGCATACTGGTGTTTAGGTTGGGCGGCATCCATTTGGCAAAACGTTACGCGCGTGTGAGGTTGAATAGTTTTTTTTTTCCGACCTCTGTGTAACTATTCTGCACTCTCCACATCGCAAACCGATTACGGTTCGGAAATGTTGCAATGCCAGAACCAAATAGAATAGGATTTGGTAGAATACAATAGAAAACAGGGGTCCGCTCTCTCCTGCTCCACTCCCCCACCACTCGTTTCCCATCATTCTCCTTTCACACCCTGATCCTCCTCCTCCTCCTCCCCTCTCATTCTGGAGGGAAAACAGCGGTGGGGACAGGCGAAGCAGAAAGCCATTTTTCAGTTTAAATGCCAAGTGGTTATGTAGCATAATATTCAGTCAGAAATTAAACATCTCTCCCCTGCAGCCTGTCAAGAAGTGGAGACTGAGAGAGCACTGGCTGAGGCAGGAAGAAAAGGGTGTATAGATTTCTCCAGCGCCGAGTTTGAATTATCAACAGCGGCTTTCTTTGGCTCCACTGCGGAGTGGACTTCACTCACCAAAAATAGCTGGCAAATGTCCAGAGCGCTGAGGGCTTAAGGGCGAGTCACGGAGAGCACGTCGTCTGCTTTGTGTTGTTGCAATTGCAGCGAAGTTTCAGTAGTCAAATATATTGAGATGAAAGGTGAGTGGAAGCGAGTGGCTAATGGTCCATGAAGACAGTTTGGCCTCTCCCGTTTGCTTGGAATCGCCCGAGTATTTCCACAGTGCGGTGGGTCAATCTGTCCTCGAGGCCCGCTCCCCAGAGCGTTAGTGAGTATCACAGCAGCCGAGCTACTGGGCCAGCGGGAGAATAAAATAGAACCATAGGCTATATGTAGGAGTGGATGTAGTCATTGTGAAAACACGGCGTTATGAAGCCTCGAGTTCGACGATTTCTCTGTCCCCATCTTGGAATTACGGGCGTTGCCATTCTTTTGCAACCAATGAACAAAAGGTACCACATTTGGAATGCGGAGGAGTGACGTAGAGATGACATAAACGGCTATGGTAGCGGCAGCAACCTGTCAATCACAGTAAGCCTGCCCTAAAGCATACTCTACTTTATGGTCTATTTGACTCTAAATGGACCATCATTTACTAAATGAATATCATGCTGTATTGAAGAAGACTTGAAATTAGAGATTGAGACCATGAACTCATGTTTACAATGTTCACTAGAGAGAGAGAGAAGTGGAGTCTTTTTATCATAGACTTCTATACAATCAGACTTATTTTTGCAACCGTGGGAGTCGCCTCCTGCTGGTCAGTAGAGAGAATACACATTTTCAGACACACATTGGCCTCACTCAGCAGAACCGAAGGTTGCTGTCTGGGTTTGTGGCAATATTAAAAATGTTTCAGGGGGGAAGAAGTCAACATGTCCCAGGAGTCCCAGGACTCTGTCTACTGATTGTCTGTGGGTCCATTTCCCGGTTAAAGTCAAACTATACCAAACTATTAGTTTGCCTCAGAATCAAAGATGGCCACAGCTCACCGAGTTGGAAGCGGCTACATCAGCTTTACAAAAAAAAGCCTAAAGTTTTGAATAAGCAAAAAAAGATTGTCCCATAATAAGATTGTTTTGCTAATAGAATGCTCTTGGACAGGGGAACTCGCTCATCAGCCCCTTTTGTACTGCCCGGGAAACCCTGCGCCACATTTAGGCCCTTTTATTCCTCAGGAGCAGGACAGGGATCGATACAGGCTTTCTGAAGTGGCTCCTCCATCCATTCCCTTGCGTTAACGACAGCCATAACTCACTGGGCTGGCAGAAGGGAAGGTTCATATATAAATATATATATATATATATATCTCACCCCCAGAGCTGTGACCTTTCTGTCTCCTCACTGACAGCTCTTACAGAAAAAGGTGTCAATTAATGACATTTAGAAAATTTCATATCACTCCCAATAACTCCAAGGCTTTTTACAGGAACTCTTCTATTGGCACTGAGGACTTGTGTGGGTGTTGGCAAAGCAGGAAGAGAGAGAGGACTCCCACTCGTCATTAATGTCACTTGGTTTCCATGTCATCATTCAAAACTCAGGATGGTATAAAGGCCAATACATCACTCTGATTGTGTTCAGAATGATCTATTAGTCATTACATATTTCTTTGTCCAGTCTCATGTGTGCCCCACGCTTTTTTCTTTTTCTTTTTTTGTAAACAAATATAGTGAGTATGTCTTTACATACATTACAATATCAGTAAGATGCTGGAATAACATAAGGTCCTTACACCTCCAATGGCTGAATTATAACAAAATATTATTGCTGTTGTTGTGTTGGCCTTTTCTCTCATTGGCTTTGAATATGATCTTCTTTTTTTTGTCCCCCTGCCTCTCTACTGTATCAGTTCCATATCAGTGCAGTTTATGGCGAAGCGGTGCATTGGTTACCTTCTAGTGTTCAGGAGTAAACAGCCGGCGGGTGACATAAACTTTCATGTAGCGCCAGGCTTGTACGTACACAAATAATTGAAGCCCTTGACCCTGTCCAACAGCACCGGGCTGTAAGTACAAACCTGACATTTTGATACCGCTTGGGGGGGGCCCCCTTCTACCACTTATTTTTATATTTCAATAATCCATGACGGGCGAAGGGAAAAAATGTGAGAGAGAAGAAAAAAAGAAGGGAGTATGTGGGAAGTGTGAATGATTAAGATTGTCAAACTCAAATAATGCACTAGGAAGACAGACTATAAATCAGGTTTTGTGACATTTTCAAGAAAATCTTTTAGTGGAAACCATCCATGCAATCGCACAAACACCCCTACACACACGCACACACACGTGCCCAAATGCCATTCATTCATTATTAATATGTAGTATATTTATTTATTTCAGCTTCCTCAGCTGCTGAATGCCTGTAACCTTTTCGGTGCAATATCCGCCTGTGTTTTGAGGTCTTGATAATGATATCCGCTTGTGTGTGTCTGCGTGTGTGTGTCTGTGTGTCTGTGTGTCTGTGTGTGTGTGTGGAGGCTGGACGGGAGGACGGTCACCACTGGGAAGGTCAGTGGAATGGATTGCTGCTGAATTTGCCGTGGTAAGAGTACACTAACGCAGCAACTGACGGGCGGTTAAGGACTGACAGCTATTGACAGCGGTGAGGGAGGCCACAGCGTCGTACCCCCCCCACCCCCATTGACTGAGGCCCAGGCTTCAGTCGATGGTTATCTCCTTCCTCCGCACCACCCTCATTACTGCCTCCCCCTCCTCCCTCCCTCCTTCCCTCCCCCATTTTTAAGCATTCCCACTTTAATCATCGCCGCTGAGATGTTGTTTGCTGTCACCTCCACCGAATTTACAACACCATCAACGACATTTGCATATTGCCTAATATGGACATTTCCAATTGAGGCTGTCCCTCAGCTGCTGATGGCTTGTGTGTTTCATGGCTGTTATGGGCCCCCCTCACCCCCCCCCAACACATGCCTCCCCCCCCATCACTGCAGCAGTGTCCAGATAAGAGCGATGAACTTAATTCCTGACCTCCCGACTGACTCGTTCCAACCCACTGTCATTTCGTTCCACCACGACCTGCATTACTCAGCCTTGTGCTATTGCAATGGGAAATAAAGTAACGTTTCCAAACCGCACAGATTTGTATATCAAATGAATAGTTTGATGCTTATTTGCTTTCTCGCCGAGGGTTAGATTAAAGGTGATAATAACCCAGATAGGAGTTTTTTTTTAAATTTGAGTATAAAGACAAGAAACAACACTGTTGGATCAGTTAGTGTTAGTAGTACCTAAATCTGCTGACCAGAACATCACCAACTAATGCATTACATTTTGTTAAATTAATCCATACAAAAAGTGTATGTATTCTAACTATATGTTTTATTAAAGTATTTTCTTTTTGTATATTTATTAATGTAAAAATGTCATAAATCCATGAGAAACAATTAATATGGATTGACTAACCACATTTTAAATATGTTTGAAAATGGTTAAACTGCTAAGAAGTTATTAATTTTAGTTTATTTTCATTGGAATAAAGATATGTGGTCGATACTATAGTATCAATAATATACTAGTATTAGAAATAGCTGATGCTGTAATCAGGGCTTACTGTCAGGACTCAGCCAGCCGGGCTCCCTCCTCAGCCCGGTCTCACAGTGACACCAGGTACCTCGGAGCACGCTGTCAGGGAGCTACGCGCTTGGAGGTGGGGACGAGCCGGGCGCGCTCCGGCTCACACCTGAAGCCACTCAGCTCATCCCACAGCTGCAGCTCGTCAGCTTGTTGTCTACGGGGGACGCACGCGCCTTAGCCCAGCCGAACGGGAGGCCCGATTCAGGCCCGGCCTGTGTCTCTATTGTGGCCAGAAGGGACATCGCATCAGCGGCTGCCCCACTCGGCCAAAAGATTAAGCTCACCAGGACCCCGGGAGATCCTAGTGAGCCACCTTTCCTGTTCCCGTAGTCCTGCACCACTGGTTAGCGTCACCCTGGCCTGGGCGGATCAGCGGATTATGGTGGAGGCCCTCTTCGATTCTGGGGCAGATGAGTGTTTCCTGGACTTGGAGTTCGCTGCCCAGGCTAACATTCCGCTAGAGGCACTGGAGGAGCCCGTGGAGGCCTTTGCATTGGACAACCGCCATCTGGCCCGCATCACTCGTCCCATCTCCCTAACCGTAGCGGGAAACCATGTGGAGACCCGCCAGTTCCACCTGATCAAGTCCTCGTTGGCCCCTGTGATCCTGGGGCACCCCTGTTTCGTAGAGCATGAGCCACACGTTGCCTGGTCCTCTGGGACGATCCTGGAGTGGAGTTCCTCCTGCCACGCCCAGTGTCTACAGGCAGCCCCCAGCCCGTCACCCCGACCGACCCCCAGTGCCCCTCCCCTGGACTTTTCCTCTATCCCTCCAGAGTACCATGTTCTGGGAGAGGTTTTCAGCAAGACCCGGGCTCAGTTTCTCCCTCCACAAAGGCATTACGACTGTGCAATTGACCTCCGCCCTGGGGCTTCCCTTCCCAGCAGTCGGCTGTACAGCCTGTCTGTTCCAGAGAAGGCTGCTATGGATGAGTAATCTCGGAGTCAGTGGCAGGAGGGCTCATTTGGCCGTCGTCCTCCCCGGTGGCAGCGGGCTTCTTCTTCGTGAAGAAGGACGGGAACCTCCGACTCTGTATTGACTATCGCCAACTGAAGAACAAGTACCCCCTCCCTCTCATGAGTTCCACCCTTGAGCCCCTCAACCCAGGCTCCCATCTTCACCAAGCTAGATCTCCGGAGTGCCTACCACCTGGTTCGAATCAGGAATGGGGACGAGACACCCCAAGTTCACTATAAGTACCGGGTAATGCCGTTCGGCCTTACCAACACCCCGGCGGTATTCCAGGCGCTCATGAACGACGTGCTCCGTGACATGCTGGACAAGTTCGTGGTCGTTTACCTCGACAACATCCTGGTCTTCTCCAGGACCCTCAAGGATCATGTCCAGAACGTCCGCCGGGTGCTCAAGCGTCTCCTCCTTAACCAGCTCTTCGTTAAGGCTGAGAAGTACCGATTCCACTCCACCTCTGTCGACTACCTGGGCTTCATTGTGGAGAAGGGTCAGACTTGGGCCGACCCCTGCAAGATCCAGGCTGTGGTGGACTGGCCAAACCCTACGTCACAAAAGGAGTTGCAGAGCTTCCTCGGATTTGCAAACTTCTACAGGAGGTTCATCCGTAACTACAGCGTCGTTGTGGAACCTCTCACCAGGCTAATCTCTTCCTCCCAGCTGTTCATTTGGTCCCCAGCTACCAATGCCGCGTTTCTGTCCCTCAAGAGGAGGTTCACCAGCACCCCAGTTCTGCTCCATCCCGACCCTAAGAGGTAGTTCATTGTGAAGGTGGATGCCTCAGACACTGGGTTGGGGGCGGTTCTTTCCCAACGGGCGGTGGCGGATCAGAAGGTTCATCCCTGTGCGTTCTTCTCTCGCCGTTTCCTTTCTGCTGATAAGAACTACGACATCGGGAACCGGGAGTTGCTGGCAGTGGTAGCTGCTCTGGAGTAGTGGCGCCATTGGCTGGAGGGGGCCGTTCACCATCTGGACGGATCATAAGAACTTGACATTCATCCGGGCAACCAAGCATCTCAATGGTCAACAGGCTCGGTGGGCCGGCTTCTCAGTCGGTTCGATTTCTCACTGACCTATCGCCCTGTTTCCCGCAACATTAAGGCGGATGCCCATTCCCGACTACACCAAGGGAGGAGGCTGACTGCTGAGGAGTCAGTTTCCATCATCCCCGAGGGCAAGGTGGTTGGCATGGTGGCTTGGGGCATCGAGACCGTCGTGAGACAGGCGTTGCGCTTCCATCCTGCTCCGAGTGGTGGGCCCCCACACATATGCGGTCTTAACATAGAGGCATAGGTAGGCGGCTGCTTGGGGCCCTCTACCAGTGGTCGTAGTAGGGGGGCCCCCAACCAACCTCAAAAAGAAAAGAAAAAGCCCCTTATCATCATGAACGCTTCAAAAGCATGGTCAATTGTATTAATATTCTTAAGAAATACGTTGCAACATTGAAGTAGTAGTTCAAATGTCCAGTTCATGGTTATCTGTCGTGTCCCTACACCCCCTACTTTCACAATAAAATGTACTAGTCCGTAACTAGTCCAGAACTAGAGCCTCACCTAAACCTCTCCTCAAAGTGTGTGGCATCTGGGTAGCCTGGAAAACCAGAGTTTAAAATACTCTGAAGTAGAGTTATTATTGTTCTTTGTGACCGTTGGTCAGTGCCCCTCACTAGAGTAATATTGGTATGAACATGAGGAGGAAGAGAGGGAGGAAGAGAGTAAGGGACAGAGACAAAAGCAGATGGAACACTCGGCACTCTAACAAAGTCATAAAGAAGAACAGGAGAAAATCAGAAAAAGGAGGAGAGGAAGAGAAAGAAAGACAAGGGAGAGAAGGAGTAAAAACAGGCATACGGAGGAAGAGAAACATGAAGGAGAGAAAGGAAGGGACTGACACAAAAGAGAGAAGGTAATCATTTAACAAAACAAAAAATCATATTTCTTAATCCCAATGATGGACTGCTGTTATTTGTTGTTATCCTCTCACTTTATGATAGAATAAATAAGCTAATTGTGTTCATAGACCATATTGTTAGTTGGTGACAATGTTTTTTATTATTACTATCATTATTATTGTACAGGTACAGCTCCAACATCTGCGCATCATGTTGGTGTGAAGACCTGTAAGAAAATGTCAACAAGTAGGACTCTGTGTCAGAAGCGTGTGATGTGGAGAACAATCTCTCTCTCTCTCTCTCTCTCTCTCTCTCTCTCTCTCTCTCTCTCTCTCTCACACACACACACACACAATAAACAGTGCTGGTTTTCCTGGCATTTTGGCAAAGACAGATGTTATCTGAAACTTTATTCTCTGTTTGGTTCCATCGTGACTATTAGTTTGTGTAGTGCTACACTTTGTGTGTTCTCTGCTTTCCATCTTCATTTTGGAGTAAAGAAGTGTATGTAGGGTTTAAAGGGGAAGGTTTTTTTTTCTTCCTCTCCAACCTTTACTTTCCTGTAGATTAGCTTTACTGCCGATCCACCATTCAGTCGGTAAAATCTTTTTTCGTTCTCTTTTAAAGATCGGATGGGGTGGCCCCATACATACCTTTGCCTTGGGCCCCCAATTTGCTAAATCCGCCACTGCCCCCACACCATCTGTTCGTTCTGGAATCGGTCAGGTCCCGAGTGCTTCAGTGGGGACACGCTAGCCAGTTTGCCTGCCATCCTGGAGTCCACCGCACTTTCACTTTCCTGGCTCGGCGTTTCTGGTGGCCTACTATGACGAACGAGGTTAAGGACTTTGTACTGGCCTGCCCCGTTTGTGCCCGCAGCAAGGCCTCCCACCGGGCTACTGCAGCCCCTTCCAGTTCCTAGCCGTCCCTGGTCCCACGTGGCATTGGACTTTGTGTCTGGACCTCCGCCCTCCCAGGGTAAGACGGTGATACTAACGGTAATGGACCATTTCAGTAAAGGGGTGCACCTGGTGGCCCTCCCCAAACTCCCTTCGGCTTCGGAGACGGCAGACCTCCTGACGAGCCACGTGTTCCGGCTCCATGGTCTCCCCCAGGACGTTGTCTCGGGCCGAGAACCCCAGTTCATCTCCCAGGTATGGCGAGCATTTTACAAGGGGTTGGGCGCCTCTGTCAGTCTCTCCTCTGGTTATCACCCACAGAGAAACGGACAGACAGAGAGGATGAACCAGAGTGTGGAGTCTGTGCACCACTGTGTGGCTGCCAAGAAACCATCCTCCTGGAGTCCGTTCCTCCCCTGGGTCGAGTACACCATCAACTCCCTGGTCAACTCCGCCACCGGCCTCTACCCCTTCGAGGTGTCTCTGGGTTACCAGCCGCCGCTCTTTCCTGCTCAGCAGTCGGAAGTGGCAGTTCCCTCCATGCAAACCCATCTGAACAGGTATTGTCGCATCTGGGAGATCACCAGAGCCGCCTTACTCCTCCGAGCGGCTGAACGTGGCATACCAACTGGGGCAGAAAGTTTGGCTGTCCTCCAAGGATCTTCCCCTGCAGTCGACCGCCAAGAAGCTGTATCCCCGGTTCGTTGGACCCTTTGAGATCACGAGGGTGCTCAGTCCTGCGGCAGTGAGGCTGAGACTTCCGACCTCCATGAGGATCCATCCGGTGTTCCATGTGTCGCGAATCAAGCCTGTCTCCCACAGTCCCCTGATGCCTCCTGCCCCAGTTCCACCTCCCCCTAAGATCGTGGATGGGCACCCTCAGTGGAAGGTTTGCCGACAGATGGACATTCGGCGACGAGGGCGGGGGTACCAGTTTTTGGTGGACTGGGTGGGCTATGGTCCGGAGGAACGAAGCTGGGTGTCTCGCCAGCTCATTATGGATCCGGGACTTCTTACTGACTTTTATCAGGCCCATCCCGACAAGCCTGGCAAGTCGACAGGTGGCTCCCGTAGAGGGGGGGTATTGTCAGGACTCAGCCAGCCGGGCTCTCTCCTCAGCCCGGTCGCACAGTGACACCCAGTACCTTGGAGCACGCTGCCAGGGAGCTACGTGTTTGGAGGCGAGGACGAGCCGGGCGCGCTCCGGCTCACACCTGAAGCCACTCAGCTCATCCCACAGCTGCAGCTTGCCAGCTCGTTGTCTACGGAGGATCAGGACTGTCAGTAGCTCGTTGCGAGTTCGTACCATTAGCTCCGTGGAGGTAATCACTCTTCCCATTGTATCTTTTTCTCTGTGGACTTTTTGTGTGGATTATCTCTGGACTTTTTGTGTTGATTATCTCTGTGGACTTTTTGTGTGGATTATTTTCTGTTCAACATTCAAGTGGATTTACCTGGTGAGAGATGTTTTCCCTTCCCCTGGATTATAAGCGAGTTTTGGGTTTTGTTGGGTTTGATGTTCAATCACCCGTGGACTAAGGGACAATTTGAGTTTTTTTGTGTTTTTTTCCAAGTGACTTGTGTGCTCCAAAATAAACTACGCCGTGTGTTCGCCTAAACTGAGCTTTGTCTGTTGTCGTGCGCTTGGGGTAAGAGAGAAACCATAACACTTTCACAGCTTGGGTCAGAAAACCTACCCCACCCTCCCCACCCTCTCTTTACAGTATATGACCCAGCTCTAGTCCAGTGCAGCAGACACACTTCTTACTGGTCTCCAGAAGGGCAGTATCAGGATTAGGGTTGCAAAGGTGTGGAAAGTTTCCGGTAAATTTCTGGAAACTTTCCACAGGAATAAAAAAAAAAAAATTTGCCTAAGTTTTTTTGCAAAAGCATATAACAGGGAACTTAAATGTAGTTGAGAACAAGACTATGCACGCCTAGCTCAGCTGGACCCTGAATGCAGCTGGTTGGGAACATTGTCTGCCAGAAACATAAACGTAAACATAAAACGTTCTGTTGTTTTGGAGCTGTGAACTTAGTTCAACATTTTGAATTATGAACTATGAACTGATCTAGTTCATTTAAAAATGTGTGAACTATGAACTGAACTAGTTAATGTAGAAAGTGAACTTTCCCAACACTGTCATTACCTAGCATATTGATTACTTGGTAAACTGAAGCCATGTTCATTTTAATACCAAGTTTATTTGTATACAGTAGACTAACTTTTTATAGCAGTGAGGAGGACGTTGATGAGGTCCAGGAAGAAAGCATTTAGACCTGAAAGGATTCAGAGAAAAACACACAAAAAAAATTGGGGTTGGGGGGTGGTGATCATAGGGAATACACATTTTTTATTCAACGTTCATGTTTTTGTTGTTCGATGAAAGAATAAAGTTCTACTCACAAAATGTCAAAAAAGTAAAAAATGTCATTTTTAAAAGTTGTATTATACATGTTTGCATGCATGTCTGCGTATGACAAGGTAAATACAGTTAAATTACCCCCAAATTTCCAGTTTTCTCCTGTTAATTCCCGTATATTCCCGTATATTCCCGTTTATTCCCGTTAATTCCCATGGAAAGTTTCCAACTTTGAATATTCCCGGAATTTTGCAACCCTGATCAGGATAGACATGGGGCAAGTTTTATTAGAAAGGTTAAACATTACATGTACTAATTTAAGGCAAGAGCGAGAAACAAACAGAAGCGTATTGTTCTGCAGCTGGCTATGAGTGTAAGTGTAGTCCAGTCGGGAAATACAGCATCTGAAAAAGTGCCCTGTGATAGCAGCCAAAGTAAAGAACCCCATGAACTATTCACAGTGATGGTAGAACATAGAGCATGTTCAACAGCAGTACTGCGCTCTGAAACACATTATTTCTAGCGAGGCACCACGGTTTGCGGCGCAAATGGCATCCTGTGTGAAACAATCTGAAGACGAGAGATTAAAGAGACATTACAGCAGCCGATGTTCCTCGGCCTGGCCTTGGGACCCCCAGCCACCTGAATGGCCACAAACCATAAGCTTTATTGGTCCCACGTGTCTACTATTGTTGAACAATGGAAATAGAAATACTTGTCAAACCCAATGCTGAGAGTGATTTCAGCAATCCTGACTATTGACAGCTACAATATTGTCTATTTAACATTGACTACATCAGATGGAACCGATATGCCTTCTATGGGCTGGATTGAAACAACTTTCCAGTTGGCCTCTGAAACTGACAAGGCAAAAGAACGGATTGTTCCAGTACTTGTGATGAAACGTTGGCACATGTCCCATTTCATTATGTATTCCAAAAATACCAGGATATCCTGCCGAAGACAAGCAATCATAGATTTCAGGCTATTCTGACCCACAATCCTCTGGGTCAAAGTACAAGGCGCAATGTTACAATTAAATAATAGTTTGTAGTAAGAACAGCTGTCGTGTGTGGGGGGTTCGGGGGTCCTCTCCCGAGGAACATTTCAAGATGTTTAGCTTAAAACTATGCAATTTTACATTTTGGACCGTTGTAATTAGGCTCCTACAGATATCGCTCCCAAAAGCTTAAAAACACAGCTTGCTATCCTTAAATAATAATTGTATTATTCACACAGCATTTCTTCTGAGCATCCAATTATATTCTTTTTGCCTGTGAAATCATATTCTGTAAATCAAATTAATCACATTAACACAAACGCGCTGGCTTTGCGTCGTTATGAATCACCCAGAGAGTCTGATGTATTGTAGGGAGGCCAGAGGAGGGCAAGGAAAAGTCTAGAGACGTATCTCCAGCACCACACATTGGAGGGGCATTGACCTTCTCGCCCAAATCTCGGCTGGAAAGACAATAAGCATATTCCGCGTAATTCTTTTTTTTTTTTGGTCCCATTTTCTGGTTTTGTCTGCACAATCATGTCCAATCAGGAGAATGGAGGCGCACAGCAGAGGGATCTTTACCCTGTTACCAGCACTCCCCGCCTCCTCTTGTCCTTTAGCTGCATGTTGTTTTGATACACAGCTGCCATCTGTGTGAAATATTAATGCAGTGGGCTGATTTGGGGTGTCGAGCAGTGTCACTCATTTGGCTTTTAATCATGCGGCAGCTTGTAAAAAAAAAAAAAAAAAAAAGGGGGAAAATAACTTCCCTTCCTGGGTGGCTGTCAAAGTCTTCCCAAAGTCATCCGGCACATAGGGCGTCATGGCTGTCGCCCGTCTCTCCTCTCTCATTGACAGCTGCATTTTTGGCTCGACTCCGAGTGGCTGAGCGCTTTCACGTCTAGCCTCGCTCTTTCAGCCAAAACAAGGACGCCAGCCATGAAAATTTAAATACAACGCCGTCTCATCGCTTACACACACACACACACAGACACAAACACACACACAAACATCCACACACACACACACACATGAAGGGCCTTCTTTGCTGAGAGGGACAAATTAAGAAGATGCTACATTTTTCAATGCATTTTCACTCAAATTGGAGGAGCATTTGATGCATTACAGGCACTGCTGAATGAGTTGGCCAGTGTGTGTGTTTGTGTGTGTGTGTGTGTATATAAACAACAAGTGAATGTCAAACCATAAGCTGCCTTAAAGAGCTGGAAATTCTTAGCTTGGGACTAAAAAATATTTCTTACAACCATCACTTAGAAAAGTGCTCTTTGTTGCTTCCCACATGAGAGCAACTGGTTTCAGAGACAGAAAGGGTCCAATGTGTGATTAATGTGATCGCATTTATAATGCAGCCAAATAACACAAGTACCATGATGACGTTAATCGACGGCATTACTGTTTTGGCGGATTCAATAATGATTAGCTCTGTCATCATTTAGTTTTTTTGATCTCTGTCTTTCAAAAGCAAACCACATGGAAGCTCTGCTACTGAGATACCTGTCCACAAGTAAAGAATGGCAACTAGGATTCAGACATCTCGTCACTTCCCTTTAGAGGATGACTCATCCATCCTCCCCATTGGCCCATTATCTCGATTTTTAATAGGGGGGTCTAATTAATATTTATAGTGCAATAGCTTGTTTTCTCCTTTATTTCCTTGAGAAAGAAGTAACCCGCCTAAAATACTGTTGTCGCTAATTAAGACAAATGCATTAATTATTAAAGATGCAAACATGTCAAGCAAGCATAACTAATTATTCTAGCGTGTTAACAGTTGTTTAATGTTAGCAGCAGCTGAATTATTTAGCGCTCGCGTGCCATATTTGGATTGTTTGAAATGTGCCGTGGTAAGTGGGGTGAAGGGAGTCGCAGCCGGATCTCAGAGAAGCGCGAGGGGGAGGAGGGGGGGTGTCTTTACAGATGGGGCCCCCTCCCGAACCGTAATTGCTCGTTTACAGGTGGACGTGAACGGGATGAGGAAGTGTTAATTTAATGTGCTACAAACTGTCAACTTTTGGCCAGGGGTGTGCAGAAGCTTTTCATTTTTTAAGTCTAATTTCTTTTATTCCTGAGCGTTTCTTTTTTTTTCTTCTTTTTTTTTCTTTTCATATTTAGAGGTAAAAGGCGTCACGGAGTGAAGATAACTGGATGTGACAGCAGACAATTGAGGTTGTTACGTCTTAATTGTCACCTGAAGTGCATGCAATCTGGAACGCTGACAAAAAAGAAGAAGAAAAAAAGACACGACTATCGGCGGGAGTGCGATCTGTTCGAACCGCACGGAGAGCTAGATTTGACCGATGTGGGCGGAGTCCGAATTTGACGTCGCCCTGTCCGGGCTATCCCAGAAACTTAGCTTATCAAATGCGACATCTCCCCCCTCGAGCTCCGGCAAACGTACAGATACCTGCATTCGCACGCACACAAATCTCTCCGAGCACAATTAAGTGGCTTCGGTGTAAATCGCTATAGTACCAGCAATTTTTAGCCCATAAAGACTGTCTTGTGGAAAAATTGGCAATTAGTCGCAATTCCGAAATAGCTGTCAGTATGAATCACTCCCGTTGTTTCCCTCTTCATTTTGCACTTCCACTGTGATAACTGTCAAGTGTGATGGTCTCCGTGAAAGTAATTACACAAAGCTCAGTATAATCACAATGTGAATCATGATATGTAAACATCCATATGTTCTGCCTCCCTTCACAAAGGCAATTGGGAGTCTTGTCTCAGGAAAGTTTAGTCAGTGTTGAGTTTTTTTTATTTGATCAAATCAATACAGAGTCTTACACATATTCCAGAATGACCTTGGCATTGAGTATACATCACAGCTGGCTAGTAATTACCGGCATTTCACTCAGTTGGCGTAATTTCACCTGTGGGAGTTACATAATATTGTAGAGGAAGAAGAATAAGAAGGAGTACAACTTTATTAATACCTCTTGAGCAGTGGCGGCTGGTGGAATTTTTTGTTGGTAGGGCCATCCAATCAATTTCAGCAAACATCCCATGATGTATGATTCAATGGAAAAAATGTCTCAAACACGCATTTCTACTTTGTAGTTAAATATTTAACATTTATTCCAACACTGACATAATAAAGACATCTTATTCATATAATTCTGTATATTTATATATATATATATATATATATATATATATATATATAAATCAGTGTAATATGATATATAAATACCATTAAATATACAATATACGTATCAAAAATATATTATAATAACATATATATTGTATAATATAAATCACATTTATATATAAAATCTAATAGAACATGTTTATATATTAAGATGCCCCTATGAACCATGTTAGGGTGCAGGACAAGCATATATTTTGCGCATTTATCATATTTTACAAATATTACTGGGTATATTCCATACCTCCAAAACATAAATATTGACAATTTGTATAATTTATAAATATAATAAATATTATTAGAATCATTTTTGTATACTTTTTTGGTGCTCAAGGTGGGTGGGGCCACCATTTATTTCTTGAGGAAATGTAGTATTTTAACACATCTAGACATTGTTTTGGACTGGTATCAGAAGGATATAATAGTACTCATAATAAAAATTAAAATAAACACACAACAACACAGTCTTTGAGGAATGAGATAATAACTAAAGTAAGAAAAGAAAAACACGGCGCGCAAACTTAACTTTCACGCGTGGGCTTTCAAAACGACACAGAGGGAACTTTATGAGCGCGCCATGTAGCATTGGCACTAATGAGGCACGCTCTCTGTGTGCTTTGTTGCCTGTAAACTGTGTGGTTATTCTAAAGCATGTAATCTGTGGATAAAGCATGCCATTGTTCAGCATGCAACTGCCCTTCAGGTAGCTTGGCCTATTTAAAAAATTGCACTTTAGTGCAGGATATCCCGCCTCTGACATCGTCTACTGACGATTCTCTCTGACCAATCAGTGGTCTCACCTCAAGACGAGGGAGTAGGAAGTGCAATGGTGCAAACTGGTTTCCTCTAGCCCTCTATTGGGCCGTGTTGCTGCAGGACTGATTTGGTCACAACATTGTGTGATTTGTCTTCATTTTTTGGGGCTTTGGGGAATAATTAACTAAAAACTCAAAGAACACTCATAGTATAGCGATATTATATACTATGAACTGCAGGTTATTTTCCTGACCTTCTTTTTCACTAATCAACACTCACTAATACACCAACACACACACACGGCCTCCACTCTGAAGTGTGATTTATAAGCTGATTCTGACTGGAGGGGACGTGACAGTTGCTTTCATTTTCGTCTATATATATTTTTCGCCTCATCGCCAAGGTCACTGGTGAGCAAACCCTCTTCAAGTTTTTCGAGCACGCTGCTCTTTCGTCCTCTTCCCCCCTCCCTCCCTCCCTCCCTCCCTCCCTCCTTGATGGCCCCATGAATCATCCCGTCTTCCCCATCGAACCCTCCAACGCCTCCTTTCCCACCGCAGCCACCCCAACTTCCCCAATCCTTCTTCATTCCCGCTAACAATTTGGTAATGAAATATTGATTTTTAGTTAGATTCGAATGGATGTTATTAACTTTGCATTGATAAATCGCTCCCCACTCTTTCGTCTTCGTTTCTCCCCCCTCTCTCTGTTTTGGATAGAGTGCCGGTAGTAACACCTGATTCACGATAAATCCCAGAGGCCCGATGTGCTACATGACCTACAGTGCTCCTTTTGGAGGCCACTCCCTGCCCCACACCCCCACACCCCTCCATATGTGCCCACTTTTTCCCTCTCCTTGCATTGAAAGCCCTGAATATATACTGATTACCTGTACTGTGGTCAATGACAGCAGCTTATACCATATTGTATTGAATATTTTGATCTCGGATGAGGTGCCCTTTTCAGAGTGAGTCATGCACGGCATTGCAACGTCCTCTCCAACCCCACGGGGGGGGGGGGAAAACCTGATTACTGATTACTCTATCAGCACACGGCGGAAGGTTTTGGCCGGTGTAACAAAAGAACGATTCGAAAACGAAGAAATGCATTCTGCTTTGAGATGAAGACGTTGTGAGGGCGGGACTCCCGGGAGGTTCTCTGGCAAATTAAGAAACATACAAAAGAACAAGCAAACAAATGAAAAGGATAAACGGCAATAAATACACATGCACACGCAGAAAAAGAGGATGGGGGGCTGTGCACTGCTGATGTAGATGGCTGTCATCTATCTCCTTGTCTCCCTCCTTCCAACCAATCACGTTTGATAATCTGCTCGGTCCTGTAGCTGTGCCGCCCCCTCCAACCCCCCTCTTCCCTCCTGTGTTCTTTTGATGTTATTTTAACACTTGCTGGCCTGTTTTACATGAATATCAAAGCTCAAAGACAAACTAAATGTGGTGCTTTAACACTATGAGAAACAGAAACGTTCCCATATGGGTCAAAATAATTAGTACATTATTGACAGTGCATGGGACCAGAGAGCCAGACCAGAGTCCAGACAGGATACCAGTTCTATAGCTGAAGCTGTGGGCTGAAGCTGTGGGCTGAAGCTGTGGGCTGAAAACGAAGGGGCATTCAGAGGATCTCCAATTGTCACAAGTTCTAGATACTAAATCACAGCATGGATTTGTTCTATGATGTTACGCGAGGTGTCCAAATTGTGTACAAACAATATCAACCCTTATGTTGCTGCCACAACTTATGAGACAAAAGTGAGCATAGGAAGGACCATTATATACTTCCATCATAATGTTTTAAGCCCCTTTACATCTGTAGACTGTATGTAAGAAGTGGACAAAGTCATCGTGACGTCACCCGTTGGTTTGTGGAATGCAGTTATGAAGCCTCGAGTTCGGCAAAGTTTTTCTTTTTTCTTTCAATGATGAACAAAAGTGACCATATTTGGAATGCAGAGGAGTGACGTAGACATGCCGTATACGGCAGCGATCTGTCTTAATGCTTAAGCAATCTGTCTTAGAATCTCAATGCTTTATGGTCTGTTTGACTCTAAATGAATCATCAATGAATCATCTTGCTGTATCGAAGAAGACTTGAAACTAGAGATTGAGACCATAAAGTCATGTTAATCAAAAGGGAAGTAGAGTAATTTTCTCATAGACTTCCATACATTCTAGTCGCCACCTGCTAATCATGAGAGAGAATGCAAGTTTTAAGACACTTCCGCATTGGCTTCACGCAGCAGAACCAGAAGTTGCCGCCTGTTTACATCCCAAACTAAAAAGACAAAAACAGACATAGTTACTAGTGGATGTGTACTAGTTCTTGTAAAGAGGGTTTGGTAAGTCCAAAGTCCAGGAATGATGTAAACTCCCTGAGATGTACTCTTTGGATGGGGGCAGTGTAGACTGTTGCCCTTCCTCAACGCTTCTTTTAATTTCCCTTTTTCATGTTTGTGTCAATTTATTCTCCTCAGTGACTGATAGTTTTCCAAGGCTTCGGTTTTGGTGCCCGACTGAAGGAAATCTCAGTGGCTGTAATTTGTTCCCTTTTTAGATGTGTTTGTTTTGTCTGTGACAGTATTGCTGAAATGGAACTGTCAGCTGGAAGACAGACTTTGAACATGAAGGCTTTCATTTGAACAATGGCAGTGGTTGATGTTTCACCAATGTGAGTTTGCTAACTTTACTGATATGCTTATTGGCTGTCTGCGTCTTCGAACACTGTGGTTTCATACTGCGATCACACGTCTTACTGTTACATAAAATGCATTTCATTGATTTTTTTTTTTTTTAAACAATGACATTTCAATCAGTTTCCTAGCATGGCCTGCTTGCTGCAGCGGACGTCACTGAATAGGTTCACAGCTTCCTGCACACACACACACACACACACACATCTCCATCCAGTATTAAAACCAGCTATTTGACACAAGATGGACGTGGTGGACAGGCAGAGCCCAGGGGACACAACCAGGGTTGCATACGAGGCGTCCGTTACAGGGAGGCCCATTTACATTTCTCCCCGCGCATTTTCACTGACAGCGACACAATTTCCTGTTCCGTCTGGCGAGCTTTTGACTGCGAGCCCAAGACTGAAATGTAATCTTTTGGGGCTCGCGCCGCGCCCGGCCTCCCCAGAGTATTCGCCCCACCAAAACCTTGAACTCTGCTCAGGAAAATCTTCTTATTCTTAGGGCCTGTTGTTTTTTTTTTTGTTGTTTTTTTTTTTAGCCTAGAGAAACAGTGGACCGCTCTAATAACAGACTGACTGATATCCTGGCCATGTGATTACTCCACTAGACCCTAGTTGGATTAGGTGCAACATTACAGTCAAAGCATTCCGATCACAGGCCTCTCCCTTCTGACAATCTCCTTGCTCCTTTCTTGAGTGTTTCCCTATTTGTATAAGATTTATTATATTTCCAGTCATGCATGCACTGGAAGATTGAGGGAGAGAGAGAAAAGGTATTATGTGTCGAGGAGTCTCCACCATGACCTGGAATGTGGCCGGGGAGCGTTGTGTTTGAGGTCATCTTGATTTCTCGGGAGAAAGGCTCTCTGTCGGTTTATCGTAACAAGGAAATTCGGTCTCTCTCTCTCTCTCTCTGCTGCCACTGTGATTTATGTTTAGACAACAGATCACTGTGCCAGACAGCCTCACACATTATGACACTGTGCGCACGTACTGCTAGGCTCGTTTGTGACAGTGAGTGGCACAATTTAAATATATATGCGCCTTATCTATCCTCCTTTCACGTAGAAAATTGTCGTACTTCTGTGAGAAATGTGCGGGTTGTTTAAGGGGAATTATTTTCATATCGTTTATTTGCAAAGGGAAAAAAGAAAAGGCGAGGGGTGACGCCCAGGTCGAGTGTGCAGGAGGCCGTTCTTTGATGGACTATTTTGGCGTTGTCCCTCACCAACATCCCAAGTTCCAGAATCTCGTCGTCTCTCCAGTTTGACATTTTTATCTTCTGTGACCCTTCACCCTGGGATGTTTGTATACTTCCAGTTTCGCATCAGTCACATGATCGAAACGTTTATTATCCGGATAATGACCGGCTCTATTCACAAATGGGCTCAATCTGACATCACACAGACTTTGTACTCTGACACGGTAAAGTTTATATAATGTCCATTCCTTCTGATTTGGGCATTGGCGTTCCCACATCGAGCGACTTCTGGTCGGGGTTGAGGATCATGTGTGAAAGGGGCACTATGACCAATGAAGGTGAAATTCCACTGTGATGCTCAAAGCATTAAATAATTACATTGAAATTCAACAGCAATGTGACTCGGCAGAAGGAATGTCTTCATAAATAATCTAGATTTCACTGCAGTCAGACTTGTGCACTTGACATTCACAGTTTTTCACCCAGATACATTGTGTGCTTCCTTGAGGTCTAATAAGCATGTCAAATGTGTTCCCGTCATCATGTTCCGAAACATCTTAAAATGCTAATTTTTACTTTTTTACGTTTCCCTAGTAGGCCTAAGCAAGTTTTTGGACCTTGGTATTTCTAAAACCCCGCCATACCATCATGAACTTGCCAAACATTATACATGCTTATCACCAGAATGTTACCAAATTCATTGTGAGCATGTGAGCATGCTGGCATCATTGTTTTTTAGCCCGCTGTAGCGATCCCTTCAAAGCTGGTAGCATTTGAACTCATACTAACTTACGGCGTACTACTCAGTCTGTATGTGCTGCATGTTTGCTCGTAAATTAACAATTGTGTTTCTGAGCAGACTGAATTTATCTCCTCTGCATCACATGACTTCGTTGTTTGCAACCTTACTGGCCCGACCGACCGTTCAATGAGAATTGTTTATCGCAAATGTTAAGCAACATTCCCTCTTCCATACAATTTGAGTTTGTGCTATTAGCTCACATCACATAATCAGAAATTCTTGCTATGTAGCGTACATCTGGGCATTTCTCGTCTTGGAAAGCACCACATACAAAAATAAATGAATAATAATAATAATAGTATAATATATAATTTATCTATATTTAGATTTATTTATTTATCAGAATTGTAATCTTTGGTCTTTCCGAGTTCTCTGAGAAGCCGTATTACAATTTTCTCATTTGCACTGATTATTTACCTTTTGTGAGTGCCACAGCGCTACAGTGGTCAAAAACTCTACAGGGTACCGGATTCAGTCACATCTCAGAAGACATTGTATTCCCTCAAGAGAAATTTGGAACAGATTACAACCAACACAAGGTTACAACGGCCAAGTTACAACAACTTCCTGTTTCATGGCGAATGGTGGTTTTTTTGCCACAGCACCACAGCAACATAGTTCCATGTATTGTTTATCTTTTGATACATTTACATTGCAAAAATCTTACTGACCGAATTTGAAGTTAATCGGTAGGAGGAGTTTTGTTAAAGTACAGCGAGTTGAAACGGTCAAAAAAGACATTGCATTGCATAGGCCAACTTTCTGTCGCATTCACGGTCTACCTCCAAGATGCTTTCTTGTACGTCTCACTTGGTTACTTATGCCTACCAAGTTTCATACAGCTCGGTGAAACAAGGCTACTCCAGAGGGGGCTGTATCGAGACAACTTTTCATTCCGGAGCTCAACACCTCCCTCGGACGGCTATTTTCGCCACGACTGACTCACGACCAGTAGCCCAAGCACCTTTTGTCGGTGCTCGGGCCCTAATTATACTCAATGGAGAATAACTTACCATTTGCCTTACCTCAGGTAACATTGATGTGTCTGTTAATGATATGTCACTGTAAGAAATTCTATAATTTTTTTAAGTCTACCGCCTCAGTGATCAATACCAGCTGGGATGGCGCCCAGCGAAACTGTAAAACAGCGCTGTGACGGCACCGCATATAATCCTCCTGCATCCCCGTAGATGGTTTTACAATAGCGTGACCTTTGCTGGGCTCTGGAAGATGCACCCCCCCTTCCCTTTACCCTAGCTCGGTGCTATAAGGACATATTAAATCTAGATAGGACTGCTGTATTAAGTGGGGAGACTGTCTCATGCTACGTGTAGATAACCTTGTGTTATTAGCTCCCTGATGGCCAATCAATATGCCACTTCCTAGCTGCTGAGGATGAACCAAGTCCCTCACCTAGATAATCATCTCTCACTGTCTGACGCCAAATAATTGGTAGCCTCTCAATCCCAGCCTGCTTGACAGGGAGTGGTTTGCATATTAAAAACACCGCACTAACAGTCTATCATCCTGAATAAGAGAGAGAATAAACATGCATATACATAATGTTTTTGAGATAATTGAGCTGGGATGCATCGCCAAATCCCAAGGAGCAAAAAAAAAATAGACTGACGGAGAGAAGCTTAAAGTGTACTGTTGATCGTCGCTGTAATGACACGCGTTGTGGGAGAGAGGGGGTGTTTATGACTGAGTCCTGAAAAGTACTGCAAGCAGAGAGTTTGGTCCCTGATGGCCGTCTCTCTGTGGAGAAATCATCCTCCCGCTGAGCAGCCGGTCCCCGGCGGACAGAACTGACATGGATGATGAGGATGGTGATGATGTTTAAACGGAAAAAAACCTCCCTGTCCATCTGTCCACATCCACACTTCTGCTGCCCCTCATGCTGCCGCTCCTTCTCCATTTCCTAAGTTCTCTCTCTTTCTCTCTCTTTCTCCTCTTGTAAGCACTCTCGCAGGCCATTCTTTCCTCCTCTTCTACAGAACTCTGAAGCACATGTGTACACGGCTGCATTTGCGCCGTGTACTTCGAACCAGATACCAGATACTCAAACAAGTGAAGTGGTCTAAATGTCATTCACCGTTTGTGCATTTCATACACACTATTTGGCTTCTTTTAAGATTCCCCCTTGTGAGATTATTGACAATAATTCTTTAATTATAGATTTAAATGAGGAGCTCAACATTAAGGTTTCTATCAAAAGTATTCATTAATTATAGGAGATCTTAGATGGCACCCAAATAGGTACATTTAATTAATTATAACCCACAAAGAAAACATCTGAATGTATTTCTTCTTATCATTCCATAATGTGCATACGTTTATGAGTATGCCTAAGAACCCACCATAGAGGCTCTGTTAATGTTAGAGCTAGCACTGTGATAAGGAAGGGGTCATTGAAACTAGGTGCATCTCTTAAGATTCTGAGCAACGTGAATGTTTATTTACAGAGTCACTATAACGTACATCATGTATTCGTATTGATGGAAGTTATGTCAATTAATTAAGTCGAGATGGCGTCCTTACTTTTATGAATCGTCACCCACATTCCCATTCCCAACTGAAACAATCAAACAATGACACTCGGTCAGCGCTCATAAGCTTCGTACTATGACGCTCTATGTACTTCTCTAGCGTCAGATTTGGACATGTCAGGGACGACGTGTCCGTTTCCACTTGTTAGTGCTGTGTCTTTTCCAAACGTACGTCTTCACAGGAAGTGACATTTTTGGCAATGTTTAGTAAAAGTACATGCTTGATTTTACCTGATGGACTTGGCCCCTCCATTCCCTGCCACTCACCCTGTGTGGACTATTTAGCAAGTTGCTCTGGCTGTCTAATAATGAGTTAGTTAGTCCAATCCTCAGACCGTCCGACCTGACCTCCTCATTCACCCACTCACCTGTTTCCACCTGCAGTATATAATTGGCCATCCTTTCGTTCCAATGTTCTCTGTGCCTTCTTTTCTAGCCATCTTTACTTGAACCTGGACCTGATCCTGTTCCTGAACCAATATCTGTACCGGACTTCCTGCCTCTCTGTCTGGACCTTTTCTCTTGCCCCATCTCTCTTCAGACTTGCTGTCATATCTAGTTATTACAACAATATCTTCAGGCAATACATTTGAATATACCAAAGTAAACAGAGAAGCAAGAAACTTAAACATGAATGTGGTAATCCAATCCTAGAGTTTGAACCGCAACGTAACCCAACAGTGGCACCAACCTTTTCCGTCTAGACTGGAGTTTTTTAAGGTCACCGGGTGGCTCTCTGCGCAGTGAGACCGTGGCTGGCAGAGTAAACTTTCGATATAGCTGTCATCTCTCTGTCTCTGCGTCCCATGGTGGTGGTGAGGGCATGTGCGTTTGTGCCAGTCATACAAGGGCAACATCAAGACGCGCCGTGAGTGTCAGAGTGGGAGAACGGCTGCTCTAATATCCAAACATATGGAGATCACCGCCAGCGGCGGCAGGCACTCGAGCCTCCAGGATGGATGCTGGGACGGTGGATGGCGTGGAAGCTGACAACTGGCCGATTGGCTGCTCAGGGAAGAGGGGGGGGTGCTGCTGTTCCCAGGCGCCAGGGGAGCTTCAGACTTGGAGGGGGTGTGAGGGGTGGACGTTGTCATTGCTGGATCAGTGGAGGAGGCACGGACCCCGTGGACCCAGGTTCAGCGTGCACGGCACTCAGGGGACAATTGGAAAGCAGCAGAGAAGCTGGGTCTGCTGACCTCTAACTCACTGTCACACACACACACACACACACACTCATGCAAATGTATGTGCACAACATCAACCGTTTTGAGTGTGCCTGTAGCATTACTCAAATGTTAGAAAATAGTTCTAATAGTTTTTTTTATTTTTAATGGTTATGTTTCTACACCTAAAATAAAAATGTAAGATATGAAGTAAGTGACGTCTCTGTCACATTCCTCAAGTTTTTTTCACTCGTCTAACTTTTGTTCTTCTCGCCTTTATTGTCGTTAAGAAGACTGCATGGTTGAATGATTTGTGCGTAGTTTCTACAGTCTTCTCGTTACAAATAGAATGAATGTCTGAGTTCCCTCTTCGGGTTCTTTTATAGTGGCCCCAATGCCAGAGTTTCAGTCATTTGCTAAGATGCACTGAATATTGCATCACACCCGTTGCGGGGGTTTCGTGCCACATGTTTATTCGCACGTCTGTACACATCCAACATTTTCAAGCTACGCGAGAAAAAGGAGAACTTCGAGGAGCATTGAGAAAGCCAGACGGAGACCAAAAGATCTGAATTGTTTCCTCGTCACGATTCCGCCTCATGCCCATGTGACCGTCCCTGAAGACATGCATTTGTAGGCCCAATCCCGATCTCAGCTCTTTATTAACCATTTCTGTCAGTCCGCATTTCTGCTAACTTTACCCAAGGGAATTACCCACAATTCATTACAATATGTCATCAAACACTGGGTCACCAGTGAAAGCAGAAACATTAACGATTAAAGATTGTACATGAAAAAATAGAAGAACTGTATTACCCAGCTTTATTCATAAAAATGTTGAATTGGTTATGTATTGTTTTTATTATTTTGACAAAAAAATATATTTAAAAACAATAAATATAAAACATATTATTTAGATTATTTGAAGTGCCTGAAAGACGTTCAAATCAGGGAATAAAAAGTATAGCATGAATACCAACAATTGTACATAGGGTAATGTGATATTTCTTTCCCATTTGTATGTACACCAATGCAAACCATAGCAGCCTCTCACGTTCAACCTTTTACATGGTGATGTCAGTTAATTTCCTGAGGGTTCAGGGTTCCTGAGGAACTTATATCCTTATAGGGCGGACATTGGGATTGGGCCATACACTTACACACTTGTTTCATGAAATAGTAAAACATTTCCAGGTCACACCAATGCCCAGTGAATGTGGGTATCCACAACGGAAGCATTAAAGGAATAAGGTGCAGTTGTGTTCCCACAGCTTTACATGACAGATTAGAAATCTTTAGTTCCAGTCATCTAGTTAATACAACATCTGTTCTTCTCCTTTGATCATCAAATGAGGCAAGTTAGTTTGGATGGAAATCACCAGCCAACACGGCACTAATGTGTTAAAGAAAAAAAAAGAAAAAAGCCATATAAATGTTGTCAATTAGCTCACTTCATATAGCTGTCAGGTTCAATCGTCCTGCGACTGTTGTTTGTATTCCAATTTCACACTCATCATCATGAGTTCTGTCACCTTTGATTGTTTCCAGGTAAGAGTAATTACACTGAGCTCGGTGTAATCTTCCATTAAATTAACATCCATATGTTCTGCCTCCCACCAGCTATGATGAAACCACTGCAATTCTGAAAATAAGAGATGGTAAAAGCTGAGGCTTCCATATATTGTATCATATCTCACTAAGGTATTTACACCTGCTGTTATCAATATGCTATAATGATGGGTCAATGGCTCAAATGACTATGTGTAACACAGACGACGCTTCGAAATGAAAAAAACAACTGATAATTATTACACATTTCCCGTCAAGTCAAACTCACAACTACAACATTTCCCAACATCAATTATTTTTGACGGGATTTTGATCAAACTGCCTTTTTATTAGCGTTTCAATGAATTCCATTTCTATTTGGACTCCACGGTCGTAAATACGACCTCGCATAACACATGGCACGTGTGTTTGTTGTTTTTGTATCCTCAGGAAACAGGAGGAGAAGAAAAAAAGAAACAGCTTCTGTAGCTTGTGTGCCTCCATATTGTATGATCATTCTCAATTTGATTAACGCATCATGACGGAGTAACTTAACGACCGGGTAAATAGCAGCATTTTGCTGTTCTCTCTGGTTAAAGGTTTCATGACCCTGTGACCACACCCAGCATCCCTGTGATGTCACAGGGTGATGGACTACACCTGTACATCACAAGAAAAGTAGGAAGGTTAGACTTGTCAGGGGATGTTACGTTACTCTGTGTACTTTCACTTTTCAACCATCTAAATCCGGGATGTTCGCATTTAGAGGCCACATCAAGAAAAAAAGTATGGCCATCTGTCTTTTCTTTTACTCATTTTACTATCTTAACCAGTTTGTACTGGACACTAGAATCTGCCTTCAAAGTATTTTTTATCGGCGTCACATGATTTATGAGTGAAGTCTTTTCCTCGCTTGTGTTGGATGTGTTCAGATGGCCCAGTGAGAGCAACTCCACCAAAGCCAGGTCTGCCAACCACTCAGGGTTCCTCAGTTCAAAAAGGCGTTGGCTTTTTTCAAGTCAACTTTAGATCTCAGAGAATAGATATCACTCCGGAACCAACCACACCCACACTCTTCTTTATGTATCCTGCGATGCAATTGTATGGACCCTCCTCCAAACTCCCAAACATCACTGCACACCAGGGAAGCTGTTACGTAGTGGAATGGCCCAAAGTGCCATCAGTGATAACTTGCCACCGTATCTACAGTCCACGGTGGCATAGAAAGAGAGCACAGCAATAGTTACTATCTAGCATTGCATGTCCTTTTACATTACATTACATGTCATTTAGCTGACGCTTTTCTCCAAAGTGACTTACAATAAGTGCATTCAAGCATGAGTACAAACTCAGAACAACAAGAATCGAGAAAGTACAATTTCTTCAATAAAGTTAAACTACAAAGTGCTATCAGTAAGAGCCACTGAAGTGCTACTAAAGTGCTACTACGGCGCTGCCTTCTCTAGTCAAGTTATAGCCTTGTATTTGGCCTGGGGGCCAAATTTATTAACTAGATATAATAACAAATCTGCAGTGAATTCTTCGGAAAAGCACGAATCCCTGTCCATGTCCAAGAATTGTTGACACATGTATTTGTATCTATCAAACTTTTAACTATTAATTCGTAGAAACATTTTACCGCCATTTTCAATTTGAACGTTTAGCATAGGTGGTGACAACAGCTGTTCCATTTAATAGCACTAAACCTCATAAGGTCCATAAAGTCGTCCGGGACGACGCGATGGGAACGGGCAGATTCAACTGAACAGTCGGCGTCCGTTGCTGGAAACTATACGCTTTAAACAAAGAGCAGGGGATGTGTGTGACTGTGTGGTCACATGTGTGTGTGGGTCCGTGTCCACTTTGTGTGAGGGCAGGGGGGGGGGGGGGTTATATTGACAGTATACTGACAGGATGTTGATTATCCAGCTCGCGGGAAGCTGAGGCCCGTCTGGACGTCAGGTATGGGAGTCTCAGCCCCGAGGAGTGATGAGACAATCAGACAGAGAGCGAGACAGAGAGAGAAGGTGGGGGGGGAGAGAGAGAGAGAGAGGGGAGGAGAGAGAGGCGAGAGCATGTGTCGGGGGCAGAGAACGATGACAATAAGCTGTCCATCTCGGGCAGACATCACCGCGGCACCATCAGGATCAGATTAGCTACAGCGCCGTTCCAAAATGTGACACGCTCCAACAAACCGCACGCGCACAGGACATGCATGCACTTCAGATGCGGTCTCTGCTCCAGCCCCGGTCTCTCTGGCAATATGTTTTAGCGGCGCACTACAAGAATACCACCGTCAAGAGTCAACGCTGATTCATAGCACGACTCTACAGTTCTATTTAAATCTCATTTCTGGGGGTATTGGTTCACTCTCACGGCTCTCATCATGGTGTAGGTTCCGGCTGTTTCCAGTGGTGGAACACAAGCTCTGATAAACCCGATGTACGCTGTCCAGCACCAAAGGGCAGACAGAAAGAATTAGCGACAAGCTGGTGAGCACAGTGGAGTGGCCAAAGAGCCGGATATTTCCCTCGGGAGTTGGAGTGAATATTGTGGCCAGAAACACGACTCCAAGTCGACTGTGACTTTATATCTGCTCTGTGCGTAAGCTGGCAGGTGTCTGGGATGATTGGTGAAGTTGATGTTTGTTCTTGTTCTCCCATAAAGGCCAGATGAAAGTTTTCCAAAGAAAATTAACATTGTGATTGATTTTGTGTCCTCTATCCTTTGTCAGTGGGAGACGGATTTTTCCTGCGTGCATGCTCGGAGAGAGCGTATCTCTACATGTGAGGAATAATGTACAGCGAGTGGGTCATTAAGTCCAAATGAACCCCGACAGCGTTAGCTTGCGTCTGGGGTCTTGAATCCCCCTGAATGGGTTAATTCCACAATAATGAACTGCTCGCTGTACATTATCCCGCTTATTGCATGGCTACTTGCTAATTGAATCAATATTCTGCCGCTAAACATTTGTTGATTTAAAAAAAAGTATTTAATTGATTCCGCAAAAAACGATACACGTTGTACGAACGATCTGTTATCAATTGAGTTAGTTTAGTGTTGACAAGAGGGCCTCTGTTTTATTTGTTGGGGGGTTTGCATCATGCCAACTTTTCATTCCTAACTTGTCACATCTGGATACTTGTTCGGACTCTTTGCCGTAAAACTATGACCCCCCGCACTACGGTCGCAGTTTTAAACACATGGTTAACGTTATGAATTCAAATAGGTGTCGAAAAACATCGTGGTTTGGCTTAAGATATGTGCGTTTGCATTATCAAAGTTACAGACAAAAATTTAAATAAGTGAATGACGTTCACACAATACAAGAAACAGACAGATCTCCTCACGGGTTGTGGGGAGGTCTGTTAGGAATTAATTTGTGATACGTCAAAAAAGAAACATAAAACTACATTTGTCTCAACAACCATCTTTCAGCAGTTAAGTTGTATGGGAACTTCATTTGTGGAGACCAAGCCAAAATGGTGTTGGATTCTTCTGTGGCCTAAGAAGGTAATGGAAGGAAATCAGTTGGGTCTTTTTTGGATTGCAGGTATCGGTCCACGGTCAACAGACAATCGTGGTGTCCCAAAAATGTACATCATATTCAAGTATTCACAAAACTTAATCCTAACTCCTGTGAGTAGAGAGCGTGAATCTCATTGGTTTACGCAGCTGTTTAGATTTTTGCTCTTACACATTTGATCTCCAGATTTCTTATCAATCTTTATTTTGTATTATGCAGAGCGAGCACGCTTCTGTTCTATATGGCCATACTTTTGTTACATTTTCTATTTAATTTTCCCCCATTGGATTAAAAGCCAC
Organism: Cyclopterus lumpus; assembly: GCF_009769545.1. NCBI lineage: Eukaryota > Metazoa > Chordata > Actinopteri > Perciformes > Cyclopteridae > Cyclopterus > Cyclopterus lumpus. The sequence goes on along the minus strand of NC_046968.1, from coordinate 4,434,401 downwards.
CGAAATAAACGCACTCCATAATTTGAAAATCTTTAATTATGCATCAGGGTGTGGTGCGCATAAAAAAGATGCAACTAAAACGCTCATTAAATGTGCATAAGCGACAACATTTAAACAGAGTACAAATACATAGGCAGAGGTCCATTTACCAGCCCACACATGAAAGGGCATGGGGGTATTAAGAGGCGGAGCCGTGTCTGAGTTCACACAGAAAATCCTAATCTTGCTAAATTGTCCTTCGCCAACTAATTGACTTTTAATTAATCCCCTTGGTATTTGGACCAGCACATCCCTTAGCAATAGGTGCTGTGTGTTGAACACCTGCATCATGAAATCATTTTCACGCAATATTGGAAATATTGTGTTGTAAACACATACGTGAAAGCTGTGGTTTAGAGAGAGCACCGGCTTCTTCAAAATGAAAAGCACTCATCTTAAAATGAAAGCAAAGAGATGCTTGATATCATACTGCAGATAATTTATGTATTGAAGACCTTTTACTTTGACTGCAAAGATTGTCATTTTGGGGGAAAGAAACACATTTGTCAGCAATCTTTCTTTAAAGCTGCTATTTTAAGTTTGTTGATTTTGGCGGGCCACGTGTAAAGAAGTGTCTGATTCCCTTTAGAAAAGCTCTAATCTTACTGCTGACAGCCTGCTCCATGCAGCCTGGGCTCCGGTTCTCCTGTGCAGGCTGTTCTTCCAGCGGGCCCAGAAATACGGCCTCCAGCAGCTTGGTGTTGGTGTCGGAGTTTCTGGTGAGCATGATTTTGTCTGATTTTGGTGCAACCTATAACTATATAGAAAAAGGCAAATATTCACATTGATGGGCTCCCCTAACTAATTCAAGTCATATTGAGGCATCAGTGTTTAATTGAGACTGTTTCATTAAGTCGAATGTTCCTCACATGTAACATGTTTGCAATGTATGTTGGTAAACACTCATATTAAAAGAATACGGAGGATTCTTTTAATATGATTTTCACCAGAAGCCTGTGAAAATCCTGGTGACAAAATGTCATGAGCAGATAATCCATCAAAGCTCCAATAGCGCAATTAGGAAAAGTGGTAAATGTCAGGGGGGAGGGGTTGTGAAAGAGCAAGGGCTTCTCAACTCAGAGTGGACACCTATTCTGTTGGATATATCAAAAGCATTCAACTGAGTCATGTCAAAATGTAGGAGGCAAGCGGAAGCCAAGTGGGTGCCGATGGTGGATTTGTCCTTTAGCAACTGCCAAATTGCATTTATCTTGCACCACCAGGACTGCACCAACGTGTTGTGCCTTTAACATGGAGAAATGTGTCTGTTTGGTCCCACGTAGTGTTCCTCTTAAGGTGTTACTGTTTAGAGGTAATGTATTGGAGGAGGGAATGGAAAATTGATACAAAAAGCCGCTGCAGCTCATTCATCATCGCTGAGGCCTCATTTCCCTAAAGCCTCTCGGGGCGAAGATGATTTTCTTGAGCTTAAGAGGTGTTTCCTAAAAGCATCGTAACGCTGCTGGAAATGATCACAGATTATCGAGTGCCCCTTTATGAGGCTGAGAGCATCGTGAACTCCAGCCCTGGCAGGACTAACCTCAAACTACATGTTTTATTTACATTTTTTATTGTATTTGTTGTTGTTGTTTTTGTCTCTGCTTTCACAATGAACGCCAATGCTCATGATGCTTGATGCACTACATAAGACTAAATAAGAAAATAAATAACAAATAATAGCCATGCATTTCAATTGTATCGCACAATTCCATCAAAATCTCTTTGCAAAAATGGTCCACCCCTCCAGTGAAGTTCCGGGCTCCGTGGTGGATGTTCGGGAGCTCGGAAGATGTTTTGAAGGCTTTTGGTTTTCCATTGGCAAAAGTGATGGATAGTACTTGGTACTTTGTTGGTATCACCTCTAAACACAACCATCTTAAGATAAGCCAACTTCAATGGCGACCCCCATTATTTTCATTCACACAACTCAGATCTTTTAGAATGGCGACCGGCAAAAAGCCTGCTATGTTCCGCTGGCAAAGTGCTGACATTCCTCTGCTTGTTTGTGGATTGAAAGGGTCCTCTCGCCTGATGGGCTAATGGTTGTGTTGCGTTAAAGATAATGATGTCACGGCAGTGACGACAAGCGTAAAGAAAACCCGCCTACAATGACAATGGTTTTTTCCACTGCAGATAGTACCCCCCATACTACCTGCAGTGGAAAAACCAAATGGGGAAAAATGCACCGGCGCAAACGGGGCACAAGACCTTTGACAGTCTCGTCACCCATTGGTGTACGATCACCTTCACACTGCATAGCAAAAGCTGAATCCTCCCAACGTGCACTTCTTTGACTTTGTGGCCAACGTACCCAATCTAAAAGTCCCACGCTAAATAACAGGAGACGGTGGGTGGTGATGGTGTGTGGGGACCTCACTGCGTGGGAGGCGTAATGAAGGGTGAACAGGGAATGCTGAGCGATGAGTGATCAAGGGCACACACAGAGAAAGAGAGGGCGGGGGGGGGGGGGGAAGAGGGAGGATAAGAGCAACAGACAGACAGAGAGATAAAGAGGGGTGATGGACATGTCTCATCCTCTCTCTGACAGCTTTGTCAATAGCCTCAGGAAACACACAGACACACACACATACATATACACATATACACGTATACACGTATGCACAAACACGTACTTCGCAATTCGGTGTGTGATTGACAGCTAGCAGGTGCTGAGTGAATGAAGTTGTCAGGCTGGCTGCTGATCAGCTGTGCGTCGCCGTAACAACAGCTGAAGGCTCAGCTTGACGTGTCGCTGCACCTGAAGGTGATCTCTTGTTTTGCCATAGAGCGGGCACATGTGTGTGTGTCTGTGTGTATGTGAGAGACACATAGATTAAAGAACACATTATTACGTTGTGTAACTGTATTGTTTTTGTTCTCTTCTAGATTATTACAAATATCTATAGTGTGTTTAACAGGTTTCAATGTAAAAATAAAACATTTTCATCTCATTTGGAGGGTGGTTGGAAATGCGGGGTCCTCGCTGTAAAAAGAGGGATCAGAAGTTACTGTAAATGTTCTCATCGTGGCATTTATAATCACATTGCCTCTGGTTGTCCCCAGCAAGTGTGTAATGCGTCGCTGGCCTGGGGGGTCATGTGTGTGTGTGTGTGTGTGTGTGTGTGTGTGTGGGTGGGGGGGGGGGGGGGGGGGGGGGGGGGGGGGGGGGGGGGGGGGGGGGGGGGGGGGGGGGGGGGGGGGGGGGGGGGGGGGGGGGGGGGGGGGTGGGGGGGGGGGGGGGGGGTGGGGGGGGGGGGGGGGGGGAGGGGGGGGGGGGGGGGGGGGGGGGGGGGGGGGGGGGAGGGGGGGGGGGGGGGGGGGGGGGGGGGGGGGGGGGGGGGGGGGGGGGGGGGGGGGGGGGGGGGGGGGTCAAGGTTAGACTCAGCTGAAGGGCAAAACTCAGCCCTTCTACGAGGCTTCTGCTGATGTGAAGCTGCTTGGCCTCTGTTGACACCGGCCTGCCCGCCCTCTCCTGTTGTACAATCATGATACTTTATGCAAGCAAACGTCCTTCATACAGGGGAGCACTCCTCAAAGCATATGTCACACAAGTATAGACAGGGAGAAGTAGAGAGGAAAGAGGGGGATGAAAAGAGACGGAACATGGAAGAAGAGATAGAAGACATTACACATGAAAGTAAGCAGGACTAAGTGTCCAACCCATATTTAAATATATCAAATATACAGAAGAGGCAGTATTTGTGTGTATTGCAATGCTCCCAGAAGTAACACATCAAAACAATGGGCCTTTTTTCCACAGAGGACATTTTGACATTTACTACATGTTCTTCAATCATGCTGTATTGAAGAAAACTTAAAAGTAGAAATTGAGACCATACACTCATGTTTACAATGTTTACTGAATTGAGAATAACTTCCATACAATCAGAACCTCCTTTTTCTTCTTCTTTCTAACCAGAGGAGTCGCCCTCTGGTGGCCGTTTGAAAGGATGCCAGTTTAATACACTTCCACATTGGCTTCACTTTTCCGACTGTGAGGATTGCTGCCTCTGGGCTTCACATCTTTTCCGTTCACTTCCCTTCACTGTTCTTCTGGTATCGAACATGTCGGACTGGACGGGTCGGTGAACATGAGGTTGCACCTTCATGACAGCAGGGTCTGTGATTGTTATCAGCCATAAAGCAGCTGTCCCTCTGCAGCTTAGGTGTCACCGACATACTAAATTGACCCTCCTTTACTTGATGACTACCTTCTATTTCTGCTTTCTTTCTCATTTCAATCACCCTCCTCCTCTAATTCTCTTTTATTTCTTCCTTTCCCTGATTCGTTCTATTCTCTGCTCGGCCCCCTTGACCCCCCTCTTCCTTTTTGTTGATCCTTTTACTCGTATCATCCTTCTTTCAAGTCATCCACTTTTATTCCCCTGCTCACAGCTCCTTCCTCCCATTATCCCCTCCCTCCACTGTCTTTGCCCACCGCTTTGTTCCTTCATCCCTTTCTCCCCACACCTCTCAGACTCCCCCCCGTGCCTCTAAGTGGGCTTTGAAGAGTTAATGTTGAGACGTGATATCCCACTCGGTGCTGCCTCCAGATATCTATTAAAGAGGCGCAGCTCTCTATCACAGCTTAGACACCAGATGTTGCTTGCCTCTCCACTCATTGCAGATGTAATGGGCCTGAATGCTGCAGTTTGCGACTTCACTGGCATCCATCCTGTGAGATGCAGGCACCAGAGGAAAAACAAGTGAGAGACGCAGAGCGAGAGAGAGAGAGCGAGCGAAAGAGCTAGAGAGAGATGTGTAATTATCCTCCATTACCACCAACTCTTTTATTTCCCCCAGCAGCCGAGGAGAATTCTGTGTTGAAATGACAGCTATCAAAGTAAAGATGGGCGTTCTGATTCAGAGACTGAGTGAAGATTCTCTGGAGTGTTATTGTTTGCCTGTGTGTGTGTGTGTGTGTGTGTGTGTGTGTGTGCGTGTGTGTGTGTGTGTGTGTGTGTGTGTGTGCGTGTGTTTGTATGTGTGTATGTACAGTCTGGGATGTGTGTTGGACATTTATGTTAGGTGTTGATAAGAGCTTATGATGGCATATATTTACATTTTTACATGGAAACCGAAAAGAAATGTATGCAAGGAGTGAGCTTTATTCCTCAGAAGAGTGGAAGATTCTCTAAAACAGTTACGGCGAATGATATGTGACATGATAATGCATGCATCTGTAAAATGTGATACAAATCTGATATTAAAAGAAGAAAAGAAAGAATATAACATTTTCAATCTGTAATCAATATTGAAATCAATTCAGGTATTGAGCCCCCATATAGGCAAGTGTGAAAGCCGCGGACGTCGGTGACGTCACTCATTGGCTCGTGGACTTCCGTTCAGAAGCCTCGACTTCAACGTTTTCTTGTCTTGTTTTCTGGAGCCAGAAAGAGATCATATTTGGACTGGAGGCCCGTTAGCAAAGCAAACACAAAGTTACCAGCCAGCGCCAGCTGACGCATAAATGCATCGGTGCATAATTTGTTCACGTAATTCCCACTGTGGTATTGATTGGATGATGCACATTTTTGCGGGGTGTAAAAAGTGCTCAAAACAAACATGGCGGAAACCAAATGAACAGCCGAGAGAGTGTGTTTATTTCAGTACAATCGAAAATTATTATGATGAGGTATTAAGCGGACAAACCTTGTCCAAACATCGTCTGTACTGTGAGTGTTTGTCAGAGAGCGGTACACTCTCTGACAAACACTAGACGCTCGGCTGAAGCCTCAGCGACGGCCCTTTTACACCCCGAAGGTATTAGTATCTGTTTGTCATGCACCACCTTAGCCACAGCAGATGACAAATAAATCTCCTCATCGGCGTCGCCGTTATCCCGCTTCACATGTGATCTCGGAGGATGCGGTCGCAGACAATCAAAATCATAATTATGGATGCAGTGCAGCTGGGGGGACGTTTTAAAAAAACGCCTCCGAGGTGACCAACGTTCATCTATTTATTTTATAGGGGTCTCGGTGCGAGCAACAAACTTGATTTATTTCCCTCTGCTTTTAAGGGTGCAAGACCCAGACATTCAGAAATGAAGTGGAACGCTGCTAAGAATTTCAAATGCACTTTTAATACATCCTCCTCATATTGACGTTTAGGTGAGGATCCGTCTTTTTTATTTCTGTCATTTCTAGCGCTGCAGCCATTGGTATATTTGTGAGTGTGTGTGTGTGTGTGTGTGTGTGTGTGTGAGTGTGTGGCAACATTTATTTCCCCTCATCGTCTGTTGAGAGCTGTAGGTGCGGGGAGGGTGGAAGTGTAATGGTAATCATTTTTTTGTGACTGCGCCCAGGGTCTGAAGTGGATGTTGCAGAGGACTTTTAGATTGATCTTGCAACATGCGCGCACAACACGCAACGCACAACACCCACACACACTCACACACACACACACACACACACACACACAGAAGCCCTGAAGAAGATATGCTATGTGGATCGCATCCATCCCACTCTGCTTGCCCTCCCTCCACGCCGCCATTTGATTAATGATCCAAATATGTGAATAAAAAAAATCAAAACAACTCGTCAAACCTAAGGGGTTCCAGAGACGAAAACAGCTTAAGGAAGAAACTACATACTAACGAGGGGAACATTTCTGCTTTTTTTACTTTTTTACATTACTCTTATCTGTAATTTCCATCTCTGATTAACTTATACATTTTCCTACGCAGATATTACTGGGGAAAATAAAGTTTCGCACTTGACACCAGATAATATGAGTACAAAAAAATATGGAACACTTTTCAGTTTGAGGTTTTGGTCCTATTAAAGTACACTGGTATAGCATTATAGTATTACATTGTGCTGTATGTGTGTATGTGTGTGTGTGTGTGTGTCCTGTGTGTGTGTGTGAGGCACCCTGTCGAGCGTTTGTTGCTTGAATATGTAGCGGTGGCACCACCAGCGCCCTTCTAACACAATGGACCTGCTAATTGACATTTTCATTAACAGCAAATTCATGTTCCGATTTTTGCCTGCAATAATGACCATTTCCCAAGCAGCGCTATGGACCCTGCTAATGGACGTGGAATAAAGGCGCAAACTGGTTTTATTATGATGGGGGGGGTGGGGGGGGAACGGAGGCCCACATGTACATGAAGAAGGCGGAACATAGCCAGGATGATGGGCGGAGGTGGCGGGTGATTGAGGCGCACGAGCTGATTGAAAAGACTGCGAAAGGACTGACATCACACCCCCAATTAACAGGACGGATGAGGAGGACATGAGACTGACTGAACTCCTGCATTGAACCTCTGTATAACTCTCGTGTCTCATGGTGTCTTGTGGCTGAACAGGAAGTGGCCATCTGCAGCGGGAGGTGGGCCGGTCAACCAGCGGGCGGTAAGTCCAGCACAACTGACACAAATAGAGTTTTTTTTTTTTTTTTTAAATGGCTGGTAAACTGGCTTAAATGCAGGTGGGGTCATGAGTTCAGCACATCTCAAGTATCACGTTCATTGTGACCTTTCAAAATAAAGATGTCCCCTAAAGTTTTGTGAACAAACAAGTGTAATTTTCATATTCAGTGTTTTGTTACTGAAAAACTTGTCCAAAATTGAGATTTCTTTTAGACTTTCTGAAACCTCAGCATGAAATCATTAGAACGTGAATTTCATAGTATTTCCTGTAAATATATTACAGTATGCAAACACTTGACACTGCGCCTGGCATTTATATCCCGCGACGTTCATAACATACAATGGCGGACGGCCATTAGCTATTAGAAAGGTGTATACATCCAAGATTGCTTGCTAGCAGTTATCTTCTTCTTCTTCTTCTTCTTCTTCTTCTTCTTCTTCTTCTTCTTCTTCTTCTTCTTCTTCTTCTTCTTCTTCCTCTTCTTCACTGGCTCATTGCTAACCAGCAGAGTGAAGCGATCTGTGAAAGTGGGCATTGCATAGCTTCATGGTGGCAAAAGCACCTCAGGGCACGTGTTACACGACTGCTGCCTTCAGGTGCTGCAGGAAAAATCTAGAATTTAGCATGCGTGTCTTACCTATGTTGTCACATGTTGCTAATATTGGACATTTATTGACACAGAATATGGAACAAGACAAATGACGGCATCCATCATTTCAGGATTTACTCAATTAATTTGTGTTTGTTCAAGTGACAAAACCCTCTGGTGGAAGAATTATGACTTTTGTTCATTGGAGCCAAACCGTAAACCATGAATCATAAAGGATATTGGACAGGTCTGAGGTCTGTGATCCTCTGTCGGGGTGTCACCATGTTCTCACCACTGGGAGGGCCACCTAGAGCAGTCCTTCTCAAAGACTGGCTCAGCTTTTTATTCAGGTCGCCAAATCAATTAGCAGAATTTCTTCCATTGTTTTTTTTTTTCCCCCAACATGTATATCTGTAGTAAACCTTTGAGCCACATTAGGGAGCCTGCATGTTCACATTGTCCTGATAATTGTCGCCTACTTCTGAAACTGAATATCACAATAACCTGAATGCACACCGTTTAACCGATGAGAGGAAATGAAAAGAACGAGTAGCCTGTTCACTCTGCCCAAATGCATGTATTTGGGCTTGTTTGGAAAATATTCAACTTGTGTGCATGGTTTCAATAACGCATAAAACAAAGTGTTTGCAACAAGGGTATTTCTCTTCGAAATGGCTCATTTACCCATTCGAGATGATGTAAAGTGATGCAGAAATGGCAGCACAAATGGTCAGGAACCTTCGTTTACACATAAATTCGCTGCTTTCACGATTTATGGATGAGGCCTAATGTTAATTGGGTCGCGATGGTTTTTTTGTTTTGTTTTTAACCTGTGTCCCCTGGAAAAGGATTTGGGAAACGTGGCCCAAGAGGGCTCTTTGTTATGTTTTATCTACCGTGGGGGCATAAAAGCCGGCGCTTTTGATGTATTTCCCTCAAACATCGGGGGGCTTGAAGTGTGTATGGCTCTACCTGTGAGCATCCCACTGACGAGTCATTAGTACAACGATGGGATATCTTGTTAGTTTGATGGGTCGGACACGAAAACCAGTTGAATGTGTCAAAACTACGTTTTGAGGTCATTTTTGCAAAGATCTCAACTGATCGCTAAACTGTCGATTGAAACTTCTGTCAAATCTCTTTTCTTTATGATCCCAGTCTCTGATGCTGCTGACACACAGTTTCCCCGTAAATATGTTCTCAGACTTTTGTTTCATTACTGGATATCAAAGACAATCATTTATGACAACTAAACTATACAGCCGTCAATCACAGTCTTGGAGTCAGTCTTTAACTCTGATCACTCATTTATAAATGTCCATAAATCACAGTTTTGAATTAATCTGTATTCATGTAGGTATTGTAACTACGTTGCAATTTCATAATAATTGGTTAAAACATTACACATGTGCCTACTGTAGGACTAAATATAATATGTGTGACACCTGCAGTCTGCATTACACATATTTACATTTTGAAAGAGAATTATCTTTAGTGGAGGCTATATATTGCAGTTAATTGGACAATTTTACACAAAACAGGACACATTTCATCTATTTTAGTAAATTCTGTATGTATCTTAATATGTGTTGTTTTGATTCTAGCATTTGTCCATAATTAAGGCTTTGCAGTGTGGATGGCTGCTTCGCGGGGCTCGGCCTCTACCTGTGAGCATCTCACTGATGGGTCATTAGTCGAACAACGGGATATCTTGTTAGTTTGATGGGTCGGCCACGACTGCGTCCACATAAACCAGTTAAATGTGTCAAAACAAAGATCTAAAAACCCCTCCCCCGCACTTCTGACTGAGACCTCCATCAAATCTCAATTGTGTGATCCTGAAATCCTGCTGCTGACACCATTTTCCCATGAATAAAATATTGTTACATATTTCCCTAGAGTTAAATCTTTTTTTAATCAGATTATGGGAAACCGAATGGAGCCATTTAGGACATTAAAACCGGCCATCCTAATTTTACCTGAGCGCCGAACTAAACGCTCAATCACCGATATAGAACCATACCCCGGTGCAGATGGTAACACATCGTTAATCAAATCGACAGGCTTGTCCGTAAAATGAACCAGCTTACTTTTTACATGTTGCCCGGACATTTTAACAGCTTGTGGATTTTATTTCCCGGTAAACTGGGGATTGTTTCACGGCGGCCATTAAAGTCTGAACCACTGAGGGAAGGAGATGAGGACTGTTCTCCCTTTCCTCCCCTCCTAGCTAGTACAGAATATAGTTCCTAGGTGGGTTGATGCAGAAGCACGTATATATGGATGCATTGTCTGTCCCTCAACTGGCCCGTCGAATAGACGTTTGATCAAATAAGCGACTGCGGTCACAGTCAGAAATATTTATTTTGTTTTGTTTAGGATACATATTTGCAGCATTAGCACCACTGCAAAGTACAGCATTCCTACACCCATTTGAAACTGTTCAGAACACAAAATAAAAAAGGGCCCATGCTCTGGTTGCAGGGAATTACAGGTTATGTATTTGGGTCTTGGAATCTGAAAATGAATTCTGCTCTGAAATGGAAGGCATTCATTAAAGGATAGTTCTGGTTTATTAAGACTTGGGTATGGACTGGACGTTGATTATTGAAAACCAAAGTGAGATGTGTTTGAGGCTCCTCCCACATCACGTGACCAAAGTTCTCAAATTTACGGCAAGGTCTGAAAGTTACGAAGTGGACCTCTTGAGCTCGCATGATTTTGTTACATAAAACTAGGGTATGATTGCCATCATGTTCGATATTTTTGAAGACGTTGACATCACTGAAAAACACAAGTGATTACAGTCGATCAGTTTTAAACAACCCATATGGATGACAAAACAAAAGGTTGCTTCAACTTTCTAATGTAAACATGTATCATAGTTTGCGCACCAACTTCCAAAATGTTCTTATAGTTTATGATACACATTTCAAAAGCTGATACTAAAACAACACAGATGTGTTTGTAACATCCAATGAGCTAGACTTAAAAGCTGATTCGAAAAAATTTGATTCAGAATTTGAATGTGATATTTTCTACACTCGATAAAAGAAAAACGAGAAATAAATCGATAATCTCTCCAAATTATTATCTTTATACTGAATCAGAAATGATTTCCTATATAATAATAATAATAATAACTTTATTTATATAGCACATTTAAAAACAGGGTTTACAAAGTGCTCTACAAGGCAAAACATAACATCAATAGAAGTAAACATTTCAGAAAATACATGAGGCAAAGGAGACAATGCCATTCAGGCAATGAACACAATAGAGGAATAGAAAAATACAAATAAAATACAAAATACAAATACCATACAAAATAAAGCAGAACAGACAAACAAAAATAGGGGAAACAAAGAACTGCCTAAAAGGACGACATCACTTAAAAGCAATTCTATAAAAATGGGTTTTAAGAAGTGATTTAAAAGAAGTTACTGATTGTGCAAGTCTTATCCCCTCAGGTAGGTCGTTCCAAAGTCGAGGGGCTCTGATGGCAAAAGCACGGTCACCCTTTGATTTAAGCCTTGACTTTGGAACGGCCAGAAGGGCCTTGAAGGGCCTTGAAGGGCCCCACCGGAGGATCTAAGGCTGCAAGCTGGCTCATATGGGGCTAACATTTCAACGATGTAGCTTGGGGCCAGACCCAGGCGTGCTTTAAAAGTCATCGGCAAAATCTTAAAATCAATTCTAAAACTAACAGGGAGCCAGTGGAGAGAGGACAGGACTGGAGTAATGTGATGCCGTCTGTTAGAACTAGTCAGAAGCCGAGCTGCTGCATTCTGGACTAGTTGGAGGCGGGAGATAGATTTTTGATTTATGCCGGAAAGGAGGGAGTTGCAGTAGTCGAGTCGGGAGAAAATGAGTGCATGAATGACTTTTTCCAGTGTGAGATTATTCTTAATTGAAAGAAGCAGGACTGGACAATTTTTTTGATCTGTGATTCAAAATTTAATTGAGAGTCAAACATTACACCCAAATTTCTGGCAACAGGTTTTAAATAAGCAGCCAGGGGAACAAGTTGACTGGTGTTATTGTTTGGGTAACTGAATAATATGACTTCTGATTTGGAGTTATTGAACTGAAGAAAATGTTGTGCCAGCCAGCAGTTAACATCAGAGAGACAATCTAAGACAGCAGCCAGGCTCTCTGGGTCACCGGGTCTCAGCGGAAGGTGTATCTATGTGTCGTCTGCATAGCAATGAAAAGATATGTTGTGTCGCTGAAGTATTTGGCCGAGTGGAAGCATGTAGATAAAAAATAAAAGTGGACCTAAAATTGAACTTTGTGGTACACCACAGGTAATGTATATGTTGTGTATATAATCTATACACAAACTATAATATACATTTTCGACCAAACTTTTTGTGTGTGTATTGAAGTAGCCAAATCATTGACTCTCGTTGTCTTCTGATATTTATTGGCTAAACTTTAAACTCTTAGCAATGAGGGATTATCACCAACACGTTGTGGGTGATTTAAAGAGTTTTTAATATAAAGCGGGTTCAGATATTCTGGTTGAACTGTTGACTTCTCTACAACATGTCCGATCATCTGACCACTTCGACTTCTTGCCCCGTTAGATTATGTTCTAACGATGTTGCCGTGTTTACAGATTTCAGCAATTACTCACAAAGTATATACAAAAATAAGATAATTGGCCATTATCCTCTGTAATTATTCCCATTGCTGAGGCTGATGTCATTACACAGAAGTCGTTCACTCAGATATGTACCACATACATTTGAGCCGTGGCAAGAAAAAACCCGTCTGCCTCTCTTGTTCTCACACACTCCGGTTACCTCATGTTGACCTCTCCTGACCCCCGATTGGTTGGACAGGAAATGACAGAGGAAGCGGTTCAAAGCGCTGAGACATGAGGTGATGGCCGGGCTCTTTGTCTTTGAATATGAGTGAACTGCTGTCTAACGCTCGCTGATGGAGACACATGACCACGTAACACAGCTCCGGGCCATGTGTCAAACACTCTGTAATGGAACACTGGCGAGAGGAAGGAAAAAGCAACTTTTTTTTATGTCGAACGATTCATGTTTGTCTTGACGACATAAACAGATGCATGTGTGTGACTGTTTGAGTGAGTTCATGCATGTTCTAATGACAGTGTGTGATGGTGTTTGTCTCTTTAAACACATGTGGAAAGGCATACAATTCCTTTCTTATGCGTGAAGTTCATGCATGTGTGTTGACCCGCTTACAGTCATCCACTCTGACATGGAAACAAAAAATAGGGTGAGACATATTGCATCTAATCTGTATCACCCAATCTGAATATGTGTGAAAACTGTTTGTGTGACTACTTTTAAATGTATGAATGTGTAAAAAATGTGCTGAACAAATGAATTCAACTGTTTGAATATGTTAAAAATCTTTATATATATAATATAACATATATTGTATATATATATTATTTTAATATATATATATATAGTATATATATATATACTATCTATATGAAATATAGTATACATCCAAACAAATGAGTTCAGACATATTCAGATTTGAAAAAATCATTCCCAAAGTGTGTGTGTGAAAAGAAGATTTGCACAAAAGTCAATTCCAAAAAAAGATTTGTAGTCACAGATGGGTGAAAAATTGTTTTAGGCCTATGTGTGAATCTCCAGTTTATTGCTACAAATCATATCGAGGAGTCGCCTACAAATCAAACCTATAAGGACCATTCTATTAATTCTAATACTCACAGTACAGTGCATTGAAAATAAAACTTTAAAAATTAATAGTATATACTGTAATATGTTAAAATTCCATGTAAAAAAAAAAAAGAAAAGCGGATTCACTTTGGACCAATCCAGCAGTTACAAGAATGTTATGTCTTGTTTGTCAACAGGTAGGAAAGATACATCCACGATTCTGACTTTGTGCCTCTGCCGCTCACCCAGAGTACTGGGGGAACCACCTGGTCTCTGAGCTGGAAGTGATGTGCTGACTTGAACATGAGAGCAACTCACACAGGGGTTGCACAGGACTGATCCAGCCACACTTGTGCTGCTATGACTCACCAGCACATCTGGTGTCGAGTCCATCAGCCCGATCTGGAAGAAAGGAAAGTAATGTGAAATACTATTTACTCATTCTATCAGGGTCACTTTTGTTGTTGTTATACAGACTGATATGAATTGATTGATATTTATATCATAGACAACACAACAGGAAAACACAATAATGACCTCTGTGTATTCAAACCAAACAAAAGTCACGGACGTTAGCTAACTTGTGCTATTCCAATGAATTCACGGATGACTAGGTTTTTAACATTTGTGAAATGTGTTTCATTCTAGCCAAACTATGAAGAATAATAACAGATTTACCGTGACAGGCATCAAGCTAGGCTACCATGCTAGGCTCTGCGTTATTTAACGCTGCTCACCCTCCTGTAGCTAATTGGGGACGTAAGCTAACGTCTTGGTACGGGGCGATACAACTTGACCCGTACTTTCCGTTTGCCGCTCAGTGAAGGTGAAAGTAACTTACGCCGGCAAAATGGATCCGTGGTAAATATTGAATGTAGCAAATTGAAATCTTTCTATTCCGCTCGCCATTTACAGAGAACGCAACAACATGTTAAGCTAACGAGGTGATTCGATTGCCCCCACTGAAATGCCCCCTGGGAGTTGTAGTAAAGTCTCTCCTTACGTTCTCACTCCGTCTGTCGTTTGGTCCGCCACTTCGAACTGAAATGTCTCAGCAGCTGTTGGCAGGATTGACCTGTATCTTTGTGCAGACGTTTATTGTGTCGCCTGCCCACCTTCATGGCGTTTCAGAATGAAAGATCTTGACAATCGTTGGATAGATTCCCATGAAACATCTCATGGCATGGTAATAAATGTTAGTCCTTGCTGTCTCGGTCCTTGTGTTGGGGTTGTCTCTCTGCATGTAGCGTGCATTCGAGGAGTTTCCAAGTTGTTTCCAATTGTCTCGGCTCTAATGGGAAGATATTGGAAATTAGTCTGATTCTAGAGACAAGGACACAAAAAAAAAATGTTTCCTCTCTTTATTGCTGTCATGTGGAGGCTTCAGCCAGCCTGACACATTCATCTCACTTTATGAGAATGAGCTGGTTTCATGCCACGCACCTTATTCATGTTGCCACAATTATCCATAAATTAATAAAACCTGACTGGTTATTACTTGGAGAAAGAAGAGAGAGAGAGAAAGAAAGGGGGATGGGGGGAGAGACAGATGCAGAGAGAGGGAATATGAAGGGCTGTACAGTGAACAATCTCCGGATAATTAACAGGAAGATAAACAAAACATAAATTTGGATATTGCATTTATTTGGACTACCACTCAAATATGCGTGAACCATGTTATTTTAATTAAAAGATAAATCTATGTGACATGCTGCTTCCCAGTTAATTATTCAGTGCTGTACAATAAAAACAAAACCCATTAAATATGCCACGCACTCTATTTCTCCATTAACAGTAAAAAGCGCTCATCCTGGGGACAACATTTCAAATTCAGCTGCTGGTTTGCCTTTTCCCCCCTTTTCTTGTCCTTTTCATTGCTGATATTTAATATTATTTTTTTCCATTTTCCCTCGCTTTGCATTTACATTGCTCCTCAGACCTTACACTTGCAAAAAACATGTGACGTTAGCATTCACTGCATTTAAAGGTATCCATCACAAAAGGAACTCTTACAGCACCTCTGCACAACACGTTTAACTTTTTAAAAATACATTTACCAAAGTAAAAATTCATTTTATCGTACTCAAAGATTGTCGGGACCATGGCTTGATCCTTAAATTCGGTGCTTGTGTTCATGCTCCCCCTAGGGGGAATCGTCACCAATTTCGTGATCCTCTGACTCTTTCATCAAGCCCCATTATCAGGTCAGAATTATAATTTGTCCATATCCTGGTTTATGACCAAATGCCTTCTACACTAGCAACAGCTAGTCACTCCCATCAACCTCAGCTGTACTTTGCGTTTTGGGCTACTTTACAAATGTGACTGATGATGAAATAAGATGGTAAACTTGGTAAGCATTATGCTTCACATCACCACTGTGCTTATACGTAGGCCTCAAAGCGCTGCTGGCGGGGCTGATTTGTTGAGCTGTCTTCTTAGCACCACCATTTATTTCTAGTACTCTTGAATTTAGATGCAAGTGTCTGGTGACTGAGCGAGTCCTGTTAAAAATTAAAAATGTATGGGGAACAGCAGACACACATTACCCCTCTGATTTGAGTGAAACGTTTACGTACCCGGTGTCAGCAATCTCTCCCCGCAGTCAGAATAGTTCGTCCTCCTCAGTGGAGTTGTTTGATCGGAGTGGTGTGAAAGGAACCAGACAGAAAAACACAGTGTTTCCCAGAGGTAGAGAATTTTATTGCAGAAAAAGAAAACACACACACATAAATCTTATCGCTTTTAAAGCACATCAGAACGTCTAGACCGCAGAAAGAGTAGACAGTCCATGTTTGATAGACCCCCTTTAGTGGAAGATGTTGTCTTCTGTCAGACTGATGAAATAAATAATGAGCAGAGATATTTCTCTTTTAAATATAAAGTGATCTACTGTTAAGATAGGCTAACAGTTTGCAACTAATCGCCTCCCTTCACTTCTCCTCCCATCGCCTATAGAAATATTGCTCCTTTAGGAATGTGGACAGTATTGGGACTATGGGACTGCATACTACACAGTCAAACAGTGCAAACTGAAATAAATGGGCATGGTTTCCAGTTTTTTGTTGTTCTTTTTTTTTTTCTTCTTCTTCTTCTTCTCCTTGCACCAGTGATTATAATTGAGCAAACTGCATGTGCTACTTCAATAGGAAGCTTGACGGAGATCAAACAGCACAGGGACAATGGAATGGATTATTTGGGGATTACAGCAGGGGGGTTGGGGGTAGGGAGGGAAATGGCGCATCACACTCAGGGATGGACAAAGAGTCCAAGTCACGGAGGAATCACAACAAATGGCGCTCTCCAGAGTCGAAACAAAAAGTGGTTGCCTCATCTGAGCAAGATGATGAAACCATGCTGATCCACATGCTGTATTTGGAAAGATGGAAGAAGCCAGGGTGCCCCGATACTTTTCGCGCGTGCACGTATACACACACACACACATCCAGAAAAGCAAGCTATACAGCCACCAAAAACACTGTAGTGCATTAAAATCTAGACCCTACACACTTACTTACTTTATATACTTTATAAGGCAGTGAGAACTATGCTGTCCTGTGGAAAGTGAAATATGGTCTCTAATGTACTGCAAATACTGAATGTTTCAGTGTGACTTGAAAGTAAAATTTGTAGCGACACAATCAAAACCACAAAAATAGTCAATTTACTATATATATATTACTCCCTTTCCCTTTTCTGTCTTTTTCATCCCCCCTCTACACTTCCTCTCTTCTTATTCCTCTCTGCTTGCCCCTCCGTCTCTCCATGTGTGCAGGAGGATTGCATTTCTCACCCGGTTGTTGTTGTTGTTGTTGTTGTTGTGTGCGAGTGCATTGTGTGGGACTGTAAATTCCTTTGGGCAGAGCTGTGGCTCCGGAGTTTTAAGAGTTTTAGCCATCCCCGCCACTGCCTGTGTGTTTGTGCGGAAAGATATTGACTTTCTGCAAGTCCGGATCATTTCTCTTTATCAGAAAAAACATTAACACGCACACACAAGTACACACACGCGCGCCCCAGCACCCAACCGGGGACCACCAATACCGACACGACACAAAGCGCCACATACGTTCTTATTTCCCCGCGCCTGGTAGCACACCATGAGCTGCCGGCACAACTAAGTACAAACACAGACACTTTGATACGTTTGTCTTTCGCCCTTGAAGTTATAATAGCTTGATTTTATGAGATCAAAGCATTCTGTTTGCCCCCCCAGGAGTAATTCACATATGCATAAAGAATAAAACACTACTTATACACAGAAAGAGAATGTCTCTTTTTGTTTTTGAATGTAGTCTAATTAAAGACATAAAGCAGGTGACTGATTCTTTCATCATGGCCCTCCCTGGAGCAACTTTAAAAGTGTTGATGAGAGGAGGAGGCTAATCCTGTTTTGTGTCCGAGTTGGTGCCAGAGTGTGTCCGTCAAACTCATCATGTGAGGAGAACCTGAAGGGGGATGTCACACACCTTTTGTACAGAATACAGCTGGCTATGTTGGATCTCCTCCTTCTGATGCACATTGGAATAATCCCCCATACACGACTGGGACCGGGGGGCTTGCCAAAGCACCAAACTGTCATCTGTCACGACAAGGCGGCCCGAGCTAAAACGACGTGGAGCCGGTAAGGTGACCTCTGCACATTGAGTTGCCACAACCAGCGCCGGCTAATGGGTGCTTTAGATACGCCGCTGATTGATTTGCGTTTGTTTTTTTCCGGGTCATTCTGACGGACTGGAGAGAGGGAGAGCGGAGGAGAGGACAGAGGAGGGAAAGAGGTGACTCGAGGGTCTCCGGCCAGCTGATGGGACTCAACTTGACCCCCTGGCATATACCGTCCAGAGTCGGGTTACCACTGTAGGACTCTGAGTGTGTGTGTGTGTGTGTTGTTGAATTGATTTCCTCTGCGATGACAGCTCCAGTCAGGCTGGCACCAATGCATCCCCCCTCCTCCCTTTACCCTCTATCCCTGACACACACACACACACACACACACACGCCACCATGGCCACCGCTGACCCTACAACACACACACACACACAGTGCTCAACACTCACATTGGGAAAATGGCAGCCACTGGTGTTATGTTCTGGGGTGGCTGTAGTGGTGTGCGTTCAAAATCCCTCCTCTTCCTCCACAGCCACCTCCTCCCTCCAGTAACTGTTCCGCTCAATCGTTTATACGGATCATTTTCCTGATAAAAGCATTATTTTTGGAGAAAAGTCGCTCTAATGATTTTCAGCTGGCTTCCCTCTTGCTCCACAGCCGGCTTCCATTATGATTAGTCTGAAAACTACAATTTCATTCATGTTTTCTTAACTCTTTGCCCTCCATTCTGATCCACTGTGCTTGATTAAAAGACAATAACGTTGAATCCCCTCATCACAAATACATAGATTATAACGTGTTCTGAGTAAATGTTCACAGACTTCCAATAACACACATAGAGTATGTTTACTTTGTGAGTGTCTGTTGGACGTGAGTCTTAAAGTGACGAGGCGTGTTTGCCTGATAATATATGGGACTCACATTGTCCAACTCAGACCTCCATCCTGATTGCTGTGAACCAACCCATCTCATGGCGGCTTCACGCTCGATGATGAGGCTCGGCCTCCCCTGCGAACCACGTAACGTAGCTCCCATCTGTCATTGGGTAATTGGGCGGAACCCGCGGGCGGCGTCATTGAGGCCCTTCTCCGGGATGTCGCAGTCGGGACGGGAGCGCTTGAAGCGCCGGTCGGGGTACAGGTTGTTGTCGAAGGCCATGCGGTGCACGCACAGCACGTGCGTCTTCAGGTTGCCCTTTTGGGAGGCGCTGTAGGGGCAGTAGCTGCACTTGAAATGTCTCCGGCCTGGAGAGATAAACAGAACAAGAGAACATTGTGGCCATCAACATCTGTAGGTCTCTGGCAGGGGGGTTCTTGGGGTTCCCCAATCTAACTCTTAATCTAATTTGCTTGAGATTTGGATGCATAAGAGTGATTTCTCCAATCAGAGGCCCCTCTCTCACCGTAGGAAGTCTCTGTTCGGTGTAGGCACGATGAAGAGACAGCAAACATCTCCCTCACCGGGGAAATAGTTTGGGGAGGTAATGTGTTTGTGGTTTACAGGTTTAAGAATATTTGAGAAGCACAGATCCAGACAGGGAACCTCACACGATCATGTTGATAGCAAACACCAAGGTTTACGGCTCCGTGGGACCTGATGATTCATTCTATTATTATACTATATACTATTAGGACCAGTTAAAGCAACAGATGTTACTTTCAGAATATACCATTTAGCGTGTATCCTTAATGTGAACTGATGTGAAAAGGTTTTGAACCCGCTCATTTGTTTACCTCCAGGATTGCTATCGGCCTGCATTGTGTTGGTTGATGTAGAGAAACCTTTTTGTTTTCCATAGGATAATGTTGGTGTTTTGGCACCGCGATTCAGTGAGGATGAAATAAATGCTTATATAGCTTTTCCAAAAGCCCCACATCCAATCCAGGCATCCACCAATAGGCTATATATAATAGAGTATATGTCATAATCGGGGGGGGGAGAGTTATTATATACTCTGCTATCGATGCCGTGGTGAGCTTGGCGTTTCCTTGCAAAAGGGTGGGGTGACGAACTCAGAGCGTATAAATAAGTAAACAAAGTGCTGTATTTATTCACATAAACTACAGCTCACACGCTCACGGGCACTTCCGTCTCCTAACTTATGGAACCTGAATGTTCTTTTGGGACTGTGGAGGAAGAAAAGCCCACATTAAAAAAAGGGAAAACATTGAAATCCCACACGTGAAAAGGCACCAGACAAATCTTCTGACTCCGAAAGCTCTCGCCAGACCTCCTCGCTGCCCCCCACCCCCTCCATCATGTCATCAGCGTATTACATGACTGACTGATTATTCAATAACAAGCCTGATGTACTGGCCTGTAAACCCCCCCCCCCCAACTTCAGCCGCCACTTCTCGGGCCTCCGGGCCTCCACCGGCCCCCTTATGAAGGTGTGTTAACAACGTGACAGATCAGACCGAGGAAGCGGAGAGGGTAAAGTTAAGGACAGAGCGGAGAGAGGAGAAGTGATTTTCTCATCTGCGCCCCTCCGAGCGGCACTAGTCTGCCGAGCTCCTTATTGAAACAAATACATCCTGTGGAAACATTACCCGGCGCCTAATACTGCAGCCTCGTCTGAGCTCAACTTCTGCAGCTCCCCGATGTCGATATGCATCTTTTGAAGAGCACGCATACATCTGGTCCCCCTGAACACAATAGCAGAGTGGAACGAGGCAAGGTATTTTTCTCTATCGCGACCCCCCCCCCCCCCCTTGCCATAGCACCAGCACAGAATGTTCTCCCTAGATTGAATCTGATCATCACTGCAGCAAACACAATGGCCCTTAATAGCAGCAGCCGTTTGTTTGAGGGATGCCGATTACACCGCCATCATAACCCACTTCACTTAGCTCACTCACTCACAGACAGACACAGAGGACAAAACAAAGTGGAGAGGGAGGGAGGGAGAGTGGAAGGAAGGAAGGAAGGAAGGAAGAGGGAGGGGCGGGAATAGGGAGAGAGTTTGAGCCCTCTCTGGTACTTTAGGTTATTAATAACAGTACATTTGCCTGACCCTTAAATTTATTTTCCCTTTTCCTTTTGCCTTTATTTCTTTATTCAATTTGAGTTGCTCTAAATCAAATTAACATATGGGGTTTAAAAAGAGGCGAGGAGATAGAGGTGCAGGGAATATCAATAGGTAAAAGGCCGGGAATTAAAGGGGAAACAATCTATTTGAAGCACTGGCACACGCAGGAGGAGTGGGTGCACAGTCGACTTCATATTGCACAAAGACGGACACATGAGCGCTTAAAGTGTATACACAAACCGGCTTGATGCGAGCTACTTTGTGTTTGGCAATCTGACACAGGATTTGGAGCCTCTCCGGCTTTCTGATATTACATTGTTTGCTCGGGAGCCGCACAAAGGGGATTGCTACAAGTTTGGAGGCTTTGGATGTTCCAGTTGTCTGAATTTCCAGATAAGCCAGTCGGCGGCACACAATGAAGGGTCCCCTTTTATTCGTGTGCAGTTTAATTTCACAGTCTCTTACATTACGTTAAGTCCGAGAGGCAGAATATCTCATCCCATTTTACACAGAGCATGTTATGCCCCCCAAAACAACTCAACCTCGCTCTGGTTCTTTTTCTTCCTCCTCTACCCTGCTTACGTGCCGTTTTTGTCTCCACAGACTTTATATAGATAAATAATAATCATAATAATCATAATTTTTCTTTTTTATATCTCCGGGGGGAAGTTTTTTAGGTTAAAAAAAAGCGAGGGATTGTGGATTGTATTTCGTGGCTTGAAAAAGAAAGTTTGGATGAGGATGCATAAACTTGAGTGTGTGTCGAGATTGACTTCTGCAGAGCGACTTCGAAGCACACAGGCTATGTTGTTATGGATTAAAAATTAAAGAGAGGCTGTTTCTCGTTTTCCCTCACTCACTCACTCCAACACACACACACACACACACACAGATGCAGGCGTGTTCAACAATCCACATGCCCGGTACTGTGGGCCAAAGTTGCCATCATTAATCCATGTCATCTGGTCTGTGCCAGGAACCAGAACAGCCCACGTGCCGACTGCGGCAACACAAAGCACCATTCGCTCAAAAGAACCCTTTTCTACCACACCGCCTGATCCCTGCCACACTTCACTCACAACTTGGCATACAGCTGTAATGTGTTAATGAGTAATACAGTGATTTTTTTATTTTTATTTTGTGTGTGCTATAATGATTTACAGTTTCAATTCCAGTTCTGGCAATCAAGTACTGGTTTTGCTATTCCGTATCACGCAATTGTGATTTAGCTAGTACCCACTTGGCTCAAGGAAGTCATGTATTTTATAAGTCAATACAAGAGCAGCCAAACAACATTACAACCCTGATTAAACCGGCAAAGATAAAACCATCAGCAGAAACGTTTATATACCACCAATTGGCAAAGGCGAATACAACACTACACTCAACTACTTATTTTAACCCAAACCACAATCTTTATCCAAACATAACCAAGTAGTTTAGCTGTGTAAGTAAAACTAAAGTAAATCTTCCTTTGGAAATTCCTTTTTCCTGTGAACACAGAAGTTTATTTTGAAAAGACACGGTAGCTCTGTCGGTCACAAACCAGAAAGAACGAGGTCTCAGATACAAGTGGCCGAAATGAGTTTCCTCCATAGGGTGGCCGGGCTCAGCCTTAGAGATAGGGTAAGGAGATGAGTTTCCTCCGTAGAGTTTCCTCCGTAGGGTGGCCGGGCTCAGCCTTAGAGATAGGGTAAGGAGATGAGTTTCCTCCGTAGGGGGACCGGGCTCAGCCTTAGAGACAGGGTAAGGAGAGGAGTTTCCTCCAAAGGGGGGCCGGGCTCAGCCTTAGAGATGAGGTGAGGAGCTCGGACATCAGGAGGGAACTTGGAGTCGAGCCTCAACTCCTTCACGTCAAAAGGAGTCAGCTGTGGTGGTTTGGGCATCTAATCAGGATGCCTCCCACTGGAGTTTTTTCCGGGCACACCCAACTGGTAAGAGACCCTGGGAAAGACCCAGAACACGCAAGGGGGGATTATATCTCCCAGCTGCCCTGGGAACACCTTGGGATCCCCCAGAATGAGCTGGAAAATGTTGCGGGTGAGAAGGAAGCCTGGGTCAGCCTGCTGGGTCAGCCTGCTGGGTCTGCCACCGCGACCCGACCACAGATAAGCGGCTGATAATTGATGGATGGATGGATGTAGGTGGCGTTGTTGAAATTCTTTCCAGAAAGAATTTCTCTGACCCCTGAATGAGTGAAATGTGTGTGTACCTGCATTGTATGCTATCCTTTGTTCTTTTTATGTCTGCCTGCGATACTCTCAGATGTTAGAAGGAGATATATGTTTCTTAAAGATTTTACATCTCAAGGGTAAACACCTGTGGAGCTCATTTCAGAAGAGTGAGTCAGCACATCCGCTACTCACGTTAGCACCTCTTTGCTACGCCCGCTGCCTGATGTACACTGACCGTACACACGCGCTGCTTTTTGCTTTGTAACAACTGTAACAGTGAACAGTGTTGTTCCTTCATTTCATTGTCTTCTGTCTCGATCACCAGGTGATGTGGAGGTGCACTGTTACACTCTGATCTGTAGCCTTAGCGTCTATCTCTCTTGTTCCCATGTTTTCACTGCTGAATCAGTTTGACATCCTGGATATATCCTTCAAACCCATATTGTAGACCATTCTGACTGCTTCTCTCTTCAAATAGCTTTTTGTATGTCCCAAAATGTGCTAATATATAGTCAGTGAGTGCAGTTAGTGACAGTGTGGGCGCCATGGTAGCTCTGACAGCTTGACGGAGGACCGGCGGGGGGAACGTAGCGATGAATCAATTACGTTGATATTGGACAGCTCTGGTTGGAAAAGAGGCTCACGGAATACAGAGAGAGGGGTGGGGCGGAAGACACACAGTCGGGAAAAACAGTGGTCTTGCTTTCATTAGCGTGGCATTATCTAAGCCTGTTAATTAACCCCCTAAGGCCGTCTGCACGGAGATCAGAGGAAAAGAGGGAGAGGAAGCAAAGAGGAGGGCTTGGAGGAGTTGATTCAGTGAGTGGATTGTTGCGGGGGTGACACTACACACATCACTGCCACAAACATACCTCCCTGGCGCTGCTGTAATTATCTTATCCGCCTTTTCTACCCCGTCTTTCTTTTTTTATCCTCATATTTACACTTTATTTCTTACTATTATGTGAGAATAATTTCACACGCATGTAGCGCATATCGTGGGACAACTTTTTATTGTCCAGATTGTAGTCTGTAGATAGTATTTCCCTTTTTTTTGGGGATGTGGTGGTGGGGGGGTTTCTGTTTCTTTAAATTTGAAGTGAGGTGACAGCGAGGAGTGACAGGAGATATGCGGTTATTGCGTTGGAGTTATAATTTAACCAAACTGTGCTTGTATTGAATGGTTTACGGCCATATGCGAGAAATACACCACGGCGCCGGGAGAAAGTGTTATCTCGCCCGCGTCTTGCGAGAAGAGCTATCTTAAGACGGCAACAGATGGCGGCGCTGGCATCAAATGGCATTTAAGGACGGCGGGTTTTGGTCGGAAGCCAACACTCTGTTCCCTGGTCTTTATGTGCCTCTGTATGTGTGTGTGTGTGTGTGTGTGTGTGTGTGTGTGTGCACATTAATGCATGCGTTTGTGTGTGCTTTGTGCTTTCGGGGCAAAGAGTGAAGAAGGGGGAGAAACCTGGGGAAATGTGCGTCTGTGTGTGTGTTAGTTTTGGATTAACACCAACAAATACATTTACGTGTCAGAGAAGACACACATTTGAAAACCAAGTGTAGAGCGGAAACTTATTGAAGAAGAACAAGTTTGAGACTATTTAAGGGAAGCGATGAGTGTGAAAAGACACAGAAATAAGGATAAGATGCACACAGACAAAGAGTTTGCAGGCGGAGACAGAGGCACACAGAAGGTGTGAGCAATTAAATGTGCTAAACCATCTGTCCAATAACCTGCGTTTATGCTGTAGCTCCCAGATTACTCAGCAAACTGCAGCGACACACACGCACACACACACACACACGCACGCACACACAAACGATTGCCATCACATCTACACTCATATATAGTTTTATGGATATGTATCTGTTTATTTGATAAAAATAGCTGCATTCGGATTCATACCCAGATTTATAACCCGCTGTTATTGTGCTGCCTTTTACTTAGTTGAACAGGTTCATCCGGCTATATTGTATCATTTTTAAATAAGGTGGAGAAAATAAAGAGAGAGCTATAATATAATATATATAATATATGAATTTATATTTCATTTGTATTTTTATATCCATCTGGACCTGGGTTATGGTTCTTTTGCACTACCCAGACAGCAACCTTGTGGATTTATTTCATTACCACATTGTCATTAGCAAACTCTGTTCGGTCCGGGCCTCGGACACGTCAGGGACAGAACGTCGGGGACAGAACGTCGGGGACAGAACGTCGGGGACATAACGTCGGTGACAGAGCGTCAGGGGAAAGAACGTCAGGGACAGAACGTCAGGGACAGAACGTCGGGAGACAGAACTTCAGGGGACAGAACGTCAGGGGACAGAACGTCAGGGGACAGAACTTCGGGGGACAGAACGCCGGGGGCAGAACGTCGGGGACAGAACGTCAGGGGAAAGAACGTCAGGGACAGAACGTCGGGAGACAGAACTTCAGGGGACAGAACGTCAGGGGACAGAACTTCAGGAGACAGAACTTCAGGGGACAGAACTTCGGGGACAGAACATCGGGGACAGAACGTCAGGTGACAGAACGTCAGGGACAGAACTTCAGGAAACAGAACTTCAGGGGACAGAACGTCAGGGGACAGAACTTCAGAGGACAGAACGTCAGGGGACAGAACTTCAGGGGACAGAACGCCGGGGGCAGAACGTCGGGGGACAGAACTTCGGGGGACAGAACGCCGGGGACAGAACGTCGGGGACAGAACGTCAGGGGAAAGAATGTTGCAGACTCATCATAAACATCTCTTCCAATGTAGGCAACAAAACTACTTGGTTTAGATGAAGGAAAAGATTGTGGTTTGGGTTAAGATGAATATGAATATGAGTCTCCATAGTTCTCCTGGGAGACTTCAACGCTCACGTGGGCAATGACAGAGAAACCTGGCGGGGCGTGATTGGGAGGAACGGCTTGCCCGATCTGAACTCGAATGGTGTTTTGTTGTTGGACTTTTGTGCTAGCCACAGTTTGTCCATAACGAACACCATGTTCGAACATAAGGTGGCTCATAAGTGTACCTGGTACCAGAACACCTTAGGCCGGAGATCAATGATCGACTTTGTAATCGTATCATCTGATCTGCGGCCGTATGTCTTGGACACTCGGGTGAAGAGAGGAGCAGAGCTGTCAACTGATCACCACCTGGTGGTGAGTTGGATCAGATGGCGGGGAACTCGGCTAGAGAGACCTGGCAAGCCCAAACGTGTAGTGAGGGTGAACTGGAAACGTCTGGCAGAGGATCCTGTCCGGGAGGTCTTCAACTCCCACCTCCGGAAGAACTTCTCACAAATCCCGAGGGAGGCGGGGGACATGGAATCCGAGTGGACCTTGTTCAAAGCCTCTATTGTGGACGCGGCTGCTCGGGGCTGTGGCCGGAAGGTCATCGGTGCCTGTCGTGGCGGCAACCCGAGAACCCGGTGGTGGACACCGGGGGTGAGGGAAGCCGTCAAACTGAAGAAGGAGGCCTTTCGGGCCTGGCTGGCCCAGGGGTCTCCTGAAGCAGCTGACGGGTACCGGTGGGCCAGAAGGGCTGCAGCGGCGATGGTCGCGGAGGCTAAAACTCGGGCATGGGAGGAGTTCGGGGAGGCCATGGAGAAGGACTTTCGGTTGGCCTCAAGGAAGTTCTGGCAAACCATCCGACGGCTCAGGAAGGGAAAGCAGGGTCTACCAGCAGGGGGGGGAACTGCTGACCCGGACTGGGGACATCGTCGTGCGGTGGAAAGAGCACTTTGAGGAACTCCTAAACCCGGCCAACATGTCCCCCGGAGAGGGGGCAGCGCCGGAAGACTTTGGGGTGGATTCACCCATATCCCTGGCAGAGGTCGCTAAGGTAGTCAAAAAGCTCCTTGGTGGCAAGGCGCCAGGGGTGGATGAGATCCGCCCTGAGATGCTGAAAGCGCTGGACATTGTTGGGCTGTCTTGGTTGACACGCCTTTTCAGTGTCACATGGGGGTCGGGAACAGTGCCCATGGACTGGCAGACCGGGGTGGTGGTTCCCATCTTCAAGAAGGGGGACCGGAGAGTGTGCTCGAACTATCGTGGTATCACACTGCTCAGTCTCCCGGGAAAAGCTTATGCCAGGGTGCTGGAGAGGAGGCTCCGACCGCTTGTCGAACCTCAGATTAAAGACGAACAGTGCGGATTCCGTCCCGGTCGTGGAACAGTGGACCAGCTCTTTACCCTCGCAAGATTACTGGAGGGGTCCTGGGAGTTTGCCCAACCAGTTTACATGTGCTTTGTAGACCTGGAGAAGGCTTTCAACCGGGTCCCTCGGGGGTTTTTGTGGGGGGTGCTGCGGGAGTATGGGGTGCCGGACCCGTTGGCACGGGCCATCCGGTCTCTGTACACCTGCAGTAGGAGCTGTGTTCGTCTCCTCGGTAGTAAGTCAGACACGTTCCCGGTGGGTGTTGGCCTCCGCCAGGGCTGCCCTTTATCACCGGTCCTGTTCGTGACATTCATGGACAGGATATCTAGGCGCAGCCAAGGGGCGGAGAGGATCCGGTTCAGGAGTCTCGGGATCGCCTCTCTGCTGTTTGCGGATGATGTGGTCCTGTTTGCCTCCTCGGATCGTGACCTCCAGCATTCACTGGGGCGTTTTGCAGCCGAGTGCGAAGCGGCAGGGATGAGAGTTGGCACCTCCAAATCTGAGGCCATGGTGCTCTGCCGGAAACCGGCGGATTGCTCCCTCCAGGTGGGGGCAAACTGCCTACCCCAAGCGAAGGAGTTCAAGTATCTCGGGGTCTTGTTCACGAGTGAGGGTAAGGTGGAGCGGGAGATCGATAGGCGGATCAGTGCGGCTGCAGCAGTAAAACAGGCGCTGTACCGGTCCGTCTTGGTGAAGAGGGAGCTGAGCCGGAAGGCAAAGCTCTCCATTTACTGGTCGGTCTACGTTCCAACCCTCACCTATGGTCACGAACTCTGGGTCGTGACCGAAAGAACGAGATCTCGGATACAAGCGGCCGAAATGAGCTTCCTCCGTAGGGTGGCCGGGCTCAGCCTTAGAGATAGGGTAAGGAGCTCGGACATCAGGGGGGAGCTTGTCGAGTCGCTGCTCCTTCGTGTTGAAAGGAGTCAGCTGAGGTGGTTCGGGCATCTAGTCAGGATGCCTCCTGGACGCCTCCCATTAGAGGTTTTCCGGGCACGTCCAACTGGTAGGAGGCCCCGGGGAAGACCGAGGACACGCTGGAGGGATTATATCTCCCGGTTGGCCTTGGAACGCCTCGGGATCCCCCAGAATGAGCTGGAAAGTGCTGCGGGTGAGAGGGAAGCCTGGGTTGGCCTGCTGAACCTGCTGCCACCGCGACCCGACCCCGGATAAGCGGGTGATAATGGATGGATGGATGGATGAAATGAGTCGACGTTGGTTTCACACGGGACACTGTTTGTTTGCAGCAAACAAAGTGCTTATTGGTGGACAGGTATAGCGTGTCTCGGGATATGAATATGAGTACGTTACTCCAACACAAACACATGGCGTACAAGAGTGGATATTAGTTTTTTTGTTGACGCTAATTTGAAGAGAGCGAAGAACCAAGATAGAGGGAAAGAACAAGAGTGTAGCATGTCTTTCCCATGTTAAAGACTTTGTAAATGTGGCCATGGGTTTGCATCCAATGCTTTTTTTTGTAATATATTTATATCATTATTTTCTAAAACTCCTCCAACATCCCCCCCTTCTGAAAAATACATTTACATTACTTCAAACAGCCTGAAGGGAATGTATCCTTTTCTACATTCCCTCTGATGAATTAAGAGCATTTCCCTCAACGAGCTGCCGTGTTGATAGAAAATTGGCCTGAAGTTTGGGGAATAGTGATTTGGTCTGTTTCCTAGGCTTAACTAGAGAAAACCAACACGCAAATAACACCAGGGGAGGCACTTAAGGAGAGCAGAGGAACTGTGGGGGGACGGGGGGGGTGGAGGGGAAGGAGCTCTTTCAGCATCAAAGCCAGCTAAAACGTCCACACCAGGGACTAGGTCCCATGTTAAATACTGAACTAGATTATTAATTGCTGTACCAGTAGGACCTGTTAATAAGAAACCCAAAATAGCAGCTCCTTCCTTTCCGTCTCCATCTCTTGTTCTAATTTCGCTTTTTTTTTTCTTCTCCGTGGCTCTTTTTTTTCTTCTTCCCGGAGACGGGCTGCTGTTCTTTTTTTCATGCTCGTGCTCAAAGTTTCTGCTCGCGGCGTTCACTCTGCTTGCTCACGCAGTCAACCACTCAGCGACAACACCCGTTCTCTCTCTCTCATCACCCTTTCATTCATGACGTCTTTCAACCGCCCACCCACTCGCCCACTCGCCCACTCACTCACTCACTCACTCACTCGCTTCTCTCGCTTAATGCACCTTGTAACGGATTCGCATTTCTCTCAAATTCATTCGCCGATCGGCAGCGATCGCCCGTGTGAGTGAGTGAGTAAGTGAGCGTGCACCTGTGTGTCTGTCCACGGCCAATCTCGCCTTCTGCTGCAGCAAACTGCATTGTGTTTTTGGTCGGCCAGCTATGGCTGCATGCTCAAGGACCTCTCGTGGGTCAGGTGACTCGCACTTCCTCAAAACACTTTTTATTGACAGTTGTTACTGCTACTGACGACCTGCTGACTCCTCACTCGCTACTCTTGACTGGTCGGTAGGGGGCAGCTAGTTATAACACGGCCGAGTGCATCGCCGAACCCACAGTGAGGGAAAACCATAGACTGTATATCCATGTGGAAAACAGGTTGCTTTTATTATTTTGACCGGTGTGTTTGGCTAACAGCTAACGGAACTACACGCACACACACACACACAAACACACTCACAGCTGTCTGCATTATGGCCTTTTTATTGAGCGAGCCGTCTCACGTTTACGGACGCGTTCATGACATCTATTGCTTCTGTCCATCCGGGGAGAGGGATCCTCCTCTGTTGCTCTCCTGAAGGGTTCTTCACTTTTTCCCTGTGTAAGGTTTTTTTCTATTTTTTGGAAGTTTTTCCTGATCCAATGTGAGGTCAAAGGTCAGGGATGTCGTATGTGTACAGATTGTAAAGCCCTCTTAGGGCAAATTCGTAGTTTGTGATATTGGGCTATACAAAATAAACTGAATTGAATTGAAATTGGAAAATAGACTTGGGGCCTAAATAAAAAGGCAGACATCTGCGTCAGCCTCAAATGAGAGCGTATCTGTTGTCTGTAGGTTGTGTTCATTCAATCCAACATTAACTCGGTGGTCGTTGCAGACACACCTGACACAGGTCGTCATTCTAATGAGTGCACCTTTCTAGTTTTGTCACATGATTATTTCTCACTCACTCAGCCAATCATTTGTATCAGTTTTTGCACATTTTTGTAAGTTGACAGCCTGTGTGTGTGTGTGTGTGTGTGCGTGCGCAGGCTTGATTCCCAGCCTCGCCTTATTTTTCCTCAGTCAGAGTCCCTGCTGAACTGAGGTAGGCACAATTTGCCGCTGACCTGTCACTGTACATGGTTAATGGATGCCCAACTACATGTATGTGTGTGTGTGTGTGGGTGTGTGTGTCGGCTGCCATCCGTGTCTATCAGCAATAAAAAGAAAGAAGAAAGAAATGGGGGGCAGAGGGTGTTGATTGATACGCCGGCCACCTGCTTCTCACTCACATTCTGACACCCTGAGCATCGGCTGCTCTGCTGCATTCATCATGATGAACTCCCTCTGACCTCAATGGCTAAAAGTTGAGCAAGCAGTTGTGAAACACAGAGTAGGGCTTGGAATGGAACCGTAGACGTGTTTAAATCATATAATATAACGCAGTCAGCATCTTTTCACTGCGTTGACCTTTCAAATGACATGAAGTGCTTTCTCATTCAAACCAACCAAATCTTTGTATTTAGAGTCCATGTTCACATGTTTACGTAAAAAAAGAATTACATTCTGCTACATTTACATCTACAAAACAAGAAATATATTGGGACATCCAACACTGAGTGGTTGATTTCTCAGTGTTGAGGAATTAATGTGGCGTACTTTGAATTACGCTCTGCACAAACAGTACAACAATAAAGCCTGTTGAAGCACGTGGCAGCGTTTCTGATTCATATGCTGTAAAGCAATAACCAATCCTTTTTGTTCTGAAGGAAGTTCAGCTCCAGCATCGGCCTCATACTAAAAAGCACTTATAGAACTGTTTTGAATTCTTTGAAGCAAAGTTTTAAATGAAAGACTTCTACCAATTAGTGTGTTGCTAAGCGGACAGTTTGTTTGTCTTGAACAGCAGGTGTGCTGTATATAGTTACTGATTTTAAAACGCACACACTGTTTTTTATTGCTGGTCATCTAAACACACATGTGAACATTTTTAGAATAAGTGTCAAAAAGCACACATTGAAGGCCCAGTCAGAGACGATAGGGGAGCATGCTACTGCACCTATTATTAGCTTTTTTTTTTTTGTTTTGTTTTCTACAATCTTATTTTTGGCACAATATTGAATCAGGTGATGCAAAATAACACCACTTGATTAGTGTTGTCATAAAATGTTTGAGAAATATACAAATAAAAATAAATATGTCTTCTTGTCCCCCCTCCCCCCAAAAAAACATTGTGAACGATTGCTGGTCTCCACTTACATGTAAAATGTGACGCTGTGAGGTTTTAATATAGAAATGATATCTTGACTTTATAATGCAACAAAGGTTAACAAAAAGAAAATATGCAGAGCTGTGCAGGAAGCAGCCCCCCACCCCCCCACACACACTCTGATCACTGTACCAGTTGTGTTCGCTGGCAGCAGGAAGTGAGACGAGCTGCAGCTGACGAGCGGCAAGTGTTATCAACACACAGGCTAAAGTGTGTGTGTGTGTGTGTGTGTGTGTGTGTGTGTGTGTGTGCCCTGGCCAGGTGCCCCTCAAGGACTCTGAGGAGAGGAATCATTCGGTCCATGTGCTTCTCTCAGTTGACTGAAAGAAGAGCAAAAGACTCACCGCTCCGGTTTCCACGCAGCAAACTTTCGATGTCTGAACTTCGGATGCATTTTGAGAAGGTAACAGCAGCATTAGACAACTAAATAAATAATATACATAAATAAATATACATATCCTCTTTTCACAGGGATCAGCTTGTAAACACGATCAGGACACGCGTACAGATTCCTCTACCACGGAGCTTATCAACATCACAACTCCTTAAAACCTCTTCCGGTGGAGCTGGTATTCACCCCCTTTCATAAGCTCTCCCCTCTTTCTTATCTCCCTTCCTTATTTCCTCCCCCCCTCTTTCCTCCCTCACCAGGGGGAAGCCTATTTGTCCGCTTTAAGTGAAATCACTCAATTCTTTCAGGAAGAGACTTTGGAGACCGTTGGTAGGCCGAGAGAGAGGGCGAGGGGGAGAAAGGCAGAGTACGTGTGCGTGCCAGAGAGTCCACCTTCCAAATAAGTTCCATTAATCATGGGCCAGAGTCTAATGTAACTAATATTTTACAATTAGAGGAGACAAGATGGAGCTGGGGGCCATCTATCTCCCTTACACCACATGATCATCGATTCATAAGAGCTCAGGAGAGCGAAAGAGGGAGACCACAACACACACACACACACACACACACTCTGCTGGGCACATGGCGACACACTTGCAGACGTTGGCGCATGCCCCCCCACCCGTGCACACGCACAGATGCTGAGCAGGAAACAGAGGGACACATGAGCATGAGGGGACAAGCTGTCGTGTTAGCGCCTCTCAGTAAGCGTCCTGCTAGGAATCGGGGCCGAAACGGTTCTCTTATTTATTTATTTGGTCTAAATCGATCGTTCTATTAGCTGTTTGGCTATAAAAAGTCAAAAAGTAGCGAGGGATGCTGATTGCACATTCTCGGACATGCAGAGTAACGTCCTCACAACGCCCGGCTTGTCCCATCGACAGCACCGAAAAAAACAAATAAATAGAACTGAAAACAAAAGCTTCATAAAATGAGAGGAGGGAATGCGGTGAAATTGGAGGCGAGTAACTTGGTGGTTGACAAATAGTTCTGTCCACTATACTTCCATTGTGCACAGCACAGTCTGGTGTCTCATATGTATGTTTGTTACGTGTCATAGGACAGCAATCAGAGTGTAATCTATGGGACAGGACACGTGTCATTCTTTTTTGTAGAATACATAGTTTTACATTTCAAGTGTGTTTTTGGAGCACGATTGCTCGTTGGCGCATGCGCCTTCAGGCGTTCGCTCCAGGCCTTTTCTCACGGCCCTTGGAGGCTACCTAGAGGCAGGAGGAAGGATCACACGCCAGAAGGAGTCATAATGGAGAGGGCCGTTCTTAAACTGAGGCGGTGACTTTCTGGCCTGTCGTGTTGCTTTCAGTATGCACCCCTCGCTGTTCTGCTGTTCTACTTATTTACAATAACGGCACACAGATCCAAAGTGAAAGGTGAAGCGGACCCTCTAATATAAGAGAGAGCAAATAAAAAAGAGAAAATGTGGGTGAAAAAGAAAAGGACTCTATACATACTCTAAAATCGAGCAAAACCCTTCGAATCTAAAATCCTATATGCATGTACAGTGTTGGTGCCCTGAGAGCACAATAGCAAGAGCTAACGCACAGAACCAAAGTCTCTAGTTGGACGGAGACAGTGAAGAGAGCATATAGATGATGACACGTCAGGGAAGAGAACCTCTGTTTGAAGACAGGAAGGAACGAGGAGGAAGGAAAGAACCCCCCCGTGAGGAGGAGGAGGACACAGAAGTATAGGGTAAACACAAATTAATTTTAAAAAAAGTCCCTGTAGCGCAAAATGTTTTGGCACCCAAATAAAGCCTGACTTTTGTTTTGTTTTAATTAAATTAAATGTGTTTTTAATTGAATCATTCAACGAATGATGAGTTGTTTTTTATTATCTGATCACCAGCACCAATTCCAAATCATTTTATTTCTCATCCCGTCGGCCTGAAAGTAGTTTCAATGACGCGAGTCTTCTCAAAGCCATCCATCGCTCCTCTCTGCAGTGCAACTTGCTCAGAGGAGGCCCGCCACCGACTCTGCACCATAACCTGGTCTGCGTCGCCCTCTGGTGGCGTGACCGCAGAGCTGCACGGCGAGGCCGCTCCCGATGCAAAAAAAGGTGGGGGGGGGGGGGGGGAGGCAGCTGAACAAATGAGCAGGAAGACGGGTTCATCGGCAGGTCACCATCTGCCCGATGACCGACCAGAGCGCCATCTTAAAGCATGGAGGCCCGCACGCACGAAACATGTGCTGCACAACTTGCTGTGTGGAGGGGAAGTGAGAGGAAATGAATACTAGAGAGAGAGAGAGAGAAAGAGAGAGCAAATGACGTGAGAGGGAGGAGGAAGTTAAAAGAAGGGCAGAGAACGGTGTTCATCACTGTAAAAGAGGGCGCTTCAAATGTTGAAATTTACTCAGATGAGCAACCAAGAGCGACACACACACACACACACACACGACAAGCTGGATGGAATGGAAGATGTCCTAATGTGTTCTTTAATCAGACACACACCTCAACTCAAACATACAGGCATGACACACACACACACACACACACACACACACACACACATTTAGGAATTACCCCATCTATAAACACACATGCACCTATAATGCACCTATAATTTACAGTATGTTTCAGACGTCCAGCTGTCTGAAACATCCTTGGCAGTGTGTGCGTGTGTGTGTGTGTGCGTGTGTGTGTGTGTGCTTGTGGATGTAAACCAGTCCAAAAATTACTTTTCTCCGGATGTGAGTTTTATTGGGAACAGACTTGGGGGATTTGTGGCACGAGACCCCCCGCCCCGCCCAGACCCACCAACATCTGGTGCGGCGCAGCTGATCCGTTTAAAAATTAGTAAAGGCATTGACCTGGGCAGCCTCCCAGAGGCTCAGCGGCCTTCGGGGGTCCCGACGTTAGGTTAACACAAATACGGTTTCCATCAATGCGGCGCAGAGCAACCGTGAAATATTGCCTTCCTCTTGAAACAAAGCGAGCTGAGCTGAGATGAGTGGGGAGTGGGGAGGAACACTTTGTGTTGGAGTTATATGTTATTATGAGGGAACTGCCTTGAGGAAGTGTATTTATATTGGCACCCACACATACACACATGTAGTTTTAATTAAGTATTTGTTCAGTTCATTTCAATATATAAACATGCATGTATATATATATACATATATATATATATGTATATATATATATACACATGTGTGTATATATATATATATATATATATATATATATATATATATATATATATATATATATATTGAAATGAACTGAAAAAATACTTAATTAAAACTACATTTCTTATTTTGACAAAATTGCTTCTATTCTCTTTTCACGTCAAGTCAATTGTATTCATGAAGCCAATGTAATATTTTCCAATGTACATTATATTGCTTCCCTGACCTCGGACCCCTGAACATCAACCCTGACAAAGTCTTCAGTGACCATTGTGACTTTGTTAAAACCATTTAAAATATGATATTTTTAAATGCAGTTTGGAGTTACATGTTATCTTATACTGCACACCGACAACTGAATTGGCACAGTATAAAACCATGCAGTTTACACGTTTATTTTATTCTATTTCATTGATCCTAAAGAGCTGATCTGTGCTGGAGTTTGTCAAAAAGTATGCAATGTATATGCATCATTTTTTAACTTATTTATTTATGCAATGGAAGAATATTTACCAAACAGAAAGTTACCAATTTTTGTATTAACAGAATACTGAATCCTGATGGGATCCTATAAAAACCCTGCGTATTTCACAGTAACTTGTTATCCCCATCTTTTTAGGTTTATTAATAATCATATTACATCACTTCTATTTCAGGCTGCAGAGCATGTGACAGAGTGAACTGAGTGAGCCACGCCAACACCTGACTGTGCTAGTTCCCAGGTTATAAATTTCCTGAGTAATGAGTCACTTTTAGTACACTTTGTTGACAATATAATGCAGTATTTTATATTCACATATATATTTACATATTTATATTTATTTGTATATATAATTAGAAAGATCTGAGCATGGGCGTGGGTGAGACGTGAGATATGTAAAAGCAAGACACACTGACGTAATAATTGTTCAGCCTCTTTTGTTGTTTGGTCATTTTGTGTCTCTTTGTAGTGGCTTTGTGTTACTTTTTAATTATTTGGGGTATTTTGCAGCTTTGTTTGTATGTGTTTGTTTGTGTGTCTTTGTATACATTTTGCATCTCGTGGTGGCTGTGTTCTTGTCTCTTTGAACTGGTAATTCTTTGTTGTAGTTTTTTTTCCCTTTTTGTAGTTGTTTTGCATCTACTTGTAGCTAGCAAGTTATTTGTAGTGGTTTTGCAACTCATTGTAGATGTTTTATTTTATTCTTTGAAATCATTTTTATGTCTTTGTAGTTGATTTTTGTGTGTGGCGTCTTGTTTTTGTTTTGCTCCTTTTCAGAGTCGTTGAGAGTCTCTTTGTCGCTTTGCAGCTTTTTCGCATCTCTTTGCAGTTGTTTTTTTGCCATCTTTGTATTCTTTTTGTGGCTCTTTGTGGTTGTTTTATGGTCACTTTTAGTCTCTTCCTGGTTGGTATGTGTTTCTCTTTGTAGGTGAAGTCCAGTGGGGAGGGGCCTGACATTCGGGTCCCTATGCGCTGCCCGTCTCTGGTCACAAAGTGATATTCCACCTGATTTAAATGTCTTAGTCTTTCCCTTCCATTCTGCCACGTGGGATTCTGTGAGCGTGTTCCCCATCACCCCCATGTTGTTTCACTACAGCTACCCCACGTACACCTTTGGGAGACACAGTGGTGCAGTCGGTAATTCTGTTGAGCGTATTCGACATCATGAGCGCAGTTTGTGAAGTTATTTGAGATAATAACTTGGGAGTGATGGACCAACTATCCGAACGGTTTACCCACTTCTGATCGCTACAGTGACACTCCGACGCGCCGGCTCGGCTTCCTGATTCCCAGCGCTGTTAGAAATGAAGAAGATGAATAAAAGAACAGGAAACAGGCTGTTTGCTCTGTGAGAATCCATTTTTTTTCTTTTTTTTTTTAGTTTGAATACATTTTATTTTTACTATAAGTACAGTTCAGTAGTTACAAAACAAAGCATCTGCCATGAGGGTACAGTGAAACATAAAGAGTGTTCAGCTCACAAGACAGGTTTTGTACATAATATGTGGAGTGGAATGCTCATTATAGCTGGTTCAGAGAAGGAGAGAGCCCCAGTGAGACTCTCGCCATTAATCTCTCTTCTTTACACGCCTGGAAAACAGAGATGAGGTCAGAGGTCAAAGCCACTGGCCAGTGCCTCCAGCAGGATTCGTCTGATTGGTTCGCTCGGACCCCATTTCCAAGAATTCCTCCCTTCAAAACACCCTGTTATATTTCCCTACAACCATCACTTTTCATATGTCTCACTTTTCATGATTTTTAGCTTTTTATCCCCTCCTTTCCTGGCATATTGGAATTGAAAGAATGGTTTATTTGTAGTCTACATAAATCAAAATTAAAATGTAAAACAAACAAAAAAAAGAAACAAGAGGCTGTCCTGCAGCAAAATCTCCTCGCGGTGGAATCTGAGCACAGAAGATCACGCAGGCTAAAGCGGTACCGGGCCCCACGCTGCAGGCCCAGACGGGGCAGTTGCATCAAAATTAAATTGGGGCTGGGCTGGGGGAGGGGACAATTTGTCGAAGCCACATATACAGTATATGGGTTGCTCAAACTAAAATGAGTATCATAGTTGGACTGTACATACCGCATTAGAATTCTTCTCTGGGTTTCACAAAAAAAGAAAGAAAATGACGTAGAAACATTTCACAATGCCAAGGGACACACAAACACACACCTTCAGTTTAGTTAGTTAGCTAGTTTTGTACTGTATAGGTTGGATTTATAATACTATCACAGTGCAAAATACTTCAGAGAACCGAAACAAACAAAAGAAATAAGAAAGGATTAAGTCCCTCTATGCATAATGGGTTCTGTATATATGGGGGCAAATATGTTTGCAGCACAGGAGACGATTGTCATCTTTTTCCTCTTTTTTTCTTTTTTGATCATTATATGGAGAAGGCATTAAATGTACAGTACATATAAAAAAGAAAAAAATGAAAAGAAACAAATTAAATCAACCCTACGTCCTACAGTCTAGCACAGCTACATATTGTAGAAGCAATAACAGATGACTTGTATCTAAGGCTATACACAATATGTCATTTTTTTCCAGTTTTTTTGTTCTTTTTGTTCTTTTTTTGTTCTTTTTTTTACTCATCTTAAAGTAAATACATCAAACCATTTTTCAGTAGTCAGTAACACTGTGCAACAATGATCGGTGGCAGTATTTTAGAAACATCTGCGACGCTAAAGTCCTTGAGGTTGACGTGAGAGATGAAGAGAGAGAGAGGGGCGGAGGGCGATAGAGAAAGAAACTGTCGCCCCCCCTTCTTTTCTTTCTTCCTTTTTTTTTGTATTGAAATTCTTCTCAGTCAAACTCCAGAAGAAAATGCCTACCTCTTTAGAGAGCGTGGCCGTGTAAACTGTCACTTCTTTGCTTCTTCCTTGTCACAAATGCTTTAAAACTTTTGTTTCCACTCTTTTCTTTTTTCTTCTTTTTTTTGGAACTACTGTATATCTCTCTATGTACATTACGCGACTGTGTCGAATGATACAAGAACAAGAAGAAAAAAAAAGAAGAAACAAAAAAAAAAGACAGGGGGAGTCATATAGCAGGGTGAAGGCCTGTACTGGCCTGGGGATGGAGAGAGGGGGGGCGGGGGGTATACTGTAGTATTATAAGTACATTTAGGGCAGCTTGAATAGTCTTTCTCCTTCACAACCATCATTAGCACCACCATTGTCAAAAGTCAACTGTGAGTATGTTTTTTTTTCTTCTTCTTTGCATTGCAGATTGTCATATGGTGCCCTGTCCTTTAACCAGGTGTGATGCATCATGGGGATTCGGTGACTGACAGGAGAGCCAGGGGGGCGGCTGGTCTGACAGAAAAAAATGTGCTTGGTCTCTGTCAACCGCCCCGGTGAAGTGGGGTTTCTATTCTACAGTAGAATACATTCCAGGTACGATATAACGGTGAAACACCACCTGTGTTCTTCATTCAACAGGAGAGGAACACGTCTTTGAAAGCGTCCGATTAAGCGCTACACTTCAGTCCTACTCCTACTTTTTTTTGTTGTTGTTCATTTTCTTCTTAAAAAAAAAGACACACCTTTTCTAGCTCAAGGAATGTATCAGAGATCCGCGGTGCCGGTTACAGGAAGTGCTAATCAGACAGGTAGTTTCATGAAAAAGAAAAAAGGGCAAAAGAAAACAACATCGTATAAGAGAGAAGACAACAAAGACAGAGAGGGCATCCCGACCACGGGGGACCAAACAGGAAAGTTGCCCTCACTTTGTTTAGTGTCCAAGCAAAATTCGTCCCCGACAGGAAACTGTCCCAAAACTTTCCTTCATATAGTTCACGCCTTCTCTTGACTCTGACGGTAGTATGTGTTTTTTTTTTTCATCTTAAATAAAGTCTTTGTTATAGTGTACTCCTTCATTTATCCTTCATCCTCCTCCTCCTCGCCTTCATCATCACCATCCTCACCATCCTGCCTTGCTCCGGTGCGGTGCCGTTAGTCTTTGTTTACAGCGTGGGCGTCCAGCCCCTCTGGGTCGCCTAGGTTATGGTTGTTAGGGTGGTTAAGGTCGTTGTTAAGATGGTTGGGGTCGTGGGTCAGCGCGGGGTCGTGGGTCATTGGCTGGTCCTCCTCTCCTACCCAGAGATGCACTACAGCCAATAAGAGAACAAGAGGCAGATTAGCACCACGGACCCAACACATTGCATTATACGGTCAGAGTGGGGCCAAATGGATGCATGAGACTGTCAGCTTTGTACATTGGGCCACAGACAAGTGTGTCAAACGTGAAAGATTTAAAGGGTCATTTCACCAAAACAAAAAAGCATACGGTTCACTTACCTGCAACTATATCTAGTTATGAGGATAGTTTTGGTTTCAGGGGTCAAGGTTCACCTCGATACAATGGAGGTGAATAGTCTGGATCATCCACAGACCTCACTGCCAACTGTTTTCAGAGGGACTATTTCTTTGCCATCAAGTAGTCCCAGTCAAAACCGTCCAGTAACAAGTCTTTGGATTATCCCAAATAACGGAGACGCAGTTTGGTTTTGCTGTTAATATAATTTACTATAATTCACCTCCATTGTATCGTTGAGTTGGCTGAACTATCGAAGACGGACGAATAAAAACCAAAAGCATCGGCATGGCGAGCCACTGCTCGTTTCAGTGAACTTTAAAGTGTCTCCTCTGGATTCAGACTCCTCAAAGTACATACATATATATATATATGTATGACCTGGACCAGCAACAGGTTTATAAAGCAATTAAATCTGTTGTGTGCATACTAGTAAACTGATGATCAGTGGCGAAACATACAGGGTGGACGAAATAAAAGGAACACCTTAGAGTGAAACCCGTGCAGAAATAAATGATTCCACGGATCACCACAGTTTATTCTGGTTCGCATTCTAGGGCGTGACTATCACCGGGGTAAGAAGACCCTCTCACCATAAGCAGCGGCTCAGCATTGGACGCTCGGCGAAATGCTCATTTTCCTAAAATGTTACGAGGCGCTTAGGCCTTATTTTTTTTTACGACAACCGGAGCAGTGGCTTCGCACTTGTTACAATCAAGGTTGGTGCGGCTCAATAAGCGTGACAGGAAGTGTGACACATGCGAGAAGTGAAGTGAGTAAATGTAATAAAAAATACAAATAATAAAAGTTTTAAGACAGAAATAAATGCAGAACTGTGATTAGGTCCCACAGCAGCGGCCTCTAAGTAATACAACTTGATCTTTTTCTACACTTTCATTGCCTCAGCAACGTCTTAGAAAATAATTTTTGCAATAAAACACCGCCGAACACATTTGCATGTCATGTTCTTTGAAAGTGGCGTTATGAATTTGACGAAACCAAATTAAAACACAGATTCATATGTGAGCTGCTCATCTTGTTTTTCTTTTTTGCGAGGATGGAAATGAATATGAAAATGATAGGAAGTGGCGGCGTCGTGGCGGAGGGAAAATAAAGAGCTAATAACGCGATAAAACATCTCTTCGATTCAGCGTTGAGTAATGACTCCGGAGCTGTCGGTGAGCACAGCGGAGCTCTCTAACCCACGTTTACGGTGCATCTCATGTGTCTCTCGCGCTGTTACTGCTCCACGTTGTTCGCTCGGCATCAGTCCGGTGATACTCAAGGATAATTACAAATAGTTTTATTTATTATCCTAATGATATTGGTAGATTGAAATAGTGGAATGAGAGAGTGTGAAGAGGTACGTGGAAGGGTTGGTCTCTTTGATAGCCAACTAACTGGTGTTTTTCCATCACATTCTCACATTAGGATTCCCTCACCAGCAAAGTCATGTCATACCCAACTTCCGCCACAAGATGGCAAGCTAATACAGCGAATGAGACAGTGAAGCCTGCATACAGGCAGCTGAGCAGACACCTCTACAGACATTTCCCCAACTGATGGAGATTCAACATGTCTGTATGAGAAGCCAGAACTTAAATGAGTTGATAATTTTAACCGAAGCACTGGAGAAACAATAAGTAAAAAGAAGCCTCCGTTAAACATCATCTGCTCATGTCCGTGACATTCACACTTTTTTTAATTCTATGAACAATAACACAACAGAAATTAACCAAAATAAATAAAGTCCCCTCGTTTTGATGCCTAAAAAATATGCCTTGCTCTCCCCCCCAAGGGCACTTCCTGCCTTTGACTTCCCTGTAAAGAAACTTCCTGTAACGAGCTCCAGATTAGGGCCCCATATTTGATTTTCACTGTTCATTAACTAAGCCACCTGGAATGTTATTATTTAAGCACGGTGCTCCTTCTCCCCAAACAACTGCCACTGCGAAGGGGTGGGGGGTGGAGGAAGAGATTTCGTGGCCAACTTTATAGATTTAGCATAACTTCCCCATCGCAGTTTTTTAATTTCCCATTCGGGCAGACGGCAGATGCACCTTACAGACACAGAAAAAAAAGAAGAAAAAAACCTGCCTGGCATTCGTTTATCACATGAACGCTTCTGGGTGTGTTCCCTTCAAACACTCGGCCCGCACACAAGATCCTGGTGAAAATTCCATGTCCATAAAGTGTCTCGCATTTAAGGAAACCGGCGTATCCCCACAACAAATGTCCCACGTTGCCCCCCCCCCCCCCCAAAAGAATCTGATGTGAAAGAGCGAGCGCCCTCTCGCGGCGACGCGGCAGATGGAGGCGGAGGTGTCTGTTGGAGAGGAGAGGAAACATATGGCGCGAGGACCCATAGCTCCAGGATCCATCCACTGTTAATACATGTGTCATGCTTAACACAATGGATTAATGGGCAGGAGGAGGGAACAATGGCGGAGCACTGCACCACGAGCATGTGTCGGAAGACCGCCTTGGGACGCACGCGCTGGACTGGGTGTGTGTGTGCGCCCGTGTGTGTGTGTGACTAAGTGTGAGGGCTTGGTCTCAGAGGCATCACCCGACATTAATAGCAGTCTGCGATACAGCACCTGACTCACCAAGTAGAAGCTCTGGTAGAGTGGTAATATATATATATATATATATATATATATATATATATATATATATATATATTTATATAAATATGCTGGTGCCTCTGTTTCAGCTCTTCTTCTATTCTGCGATGACCATTAGGGTTCAGCCGATATTGACATTTGAAAGCCGATATGTATCTTTTTTCCTTCTTCTTTTTACTTTAAAGGACCGAAAGCGACACTGACCTGACATTTTGTGTTCAACTTAAAGCTTTTCTAAATGCCAATGTAGGATGTCGAAACGAGGCTCAGTTCAACGCTTTTTGTTTTCAGAAATTGTTGATCATATGATGATATACACGATGCACATTATTCACTGTATTAAATCCTGTGTTAAGACACATTTTGACAGACTTTTCACCAACGACTGGGAGACTCATGCGACTGGTGACCCCCGGGGTCATAAGGAGACATGGCTTCGCTTTGAACTAAACAGTCGTGGGAAGCCCCGATCAAGAAATTCATTTTGACAAGTGTTTTGTACGAAGTTTAAGCTTAGACTTTTTTAATGATATCTTTTCACTTCACTTAAACAAAGACCACTTAGATCAAATTTATAATCACATTATACTCAGTTATTATAATGCAATGTAAAAAACATTCTAATCTATTAGAACTATGGGAATTATAAGACACTATGATCCAAAAAACACGTTTGTGAGGGACCAGCATAAAGTATTATGATGCATTCCCTTCAAAGTCGTTATTGATGTCAACCATCCCAA
Source organism: Cyclopterus lumpus (assembly GCF_009769545.1). NCBI lineage: Eukaryota > Metazoa > Chordata > Actinopteri > Perciformes > Cyclopteridae > Cyclopterus > Cyclopterus lumpus. The sequence continues at coordinate 4,390,583 of NC_046968.1, read as the reverse complement.
ATATGTATGAGTGCTTATGACTATAATTCAGCGGCGCAATGGGCGTCTTGTAACGCATTATAAGAGTGTTCATGATGCATTGTGGACACGGCTGCGGTAGGACGCGCCGAGAGAGTGATGTCACATCTCATACATCTCATCTAGAATGGAGGACGGTCTCCATCTGGACTTTGACAGAGAGCGGCCCCTGAAGGTGGCGGTGGCTCCTTTGTTCCTCTCCCAGGCATCCAGGCCCTCCGCTCGCACAAAGTGTTGTTCTTGGCACGGCCCGTCTCATTGTACAGCCCAGTATTTATAAATATGTAAATATGAGCAGCACCAGGCATAACACGGCCCGCTTGTATACACCGAGGAGGAGCGTCGAGGAAGTGAGTGCACCCCCCACCCTTCCAAAATTTTATTTTTAGATGGTTTTAATGAATACAGGATGTTTATAGTTACCATTCCCTGTGATTCGCACAAAAGACTAGAAAAATCCACATCCACCCTGCCACCCCTCCTCTGCACCCTCCCCCCAATCCCTCAAAGCACCACTAAAGAAGAAGAAGAAGAAGAAGAAGAATGAGAAGAAGGGGTGAGGGAGAGGGAGGGAAAAAAAGAAGCAAATTTGTGGTGCGACGCAGCAGGATTGTTGTGCTCCCAGTCTGCTTTCGACTCAGATCCCTATTAGACAAACATAGTGTGGTGTTAAGGTGCAACAAAGAGTGAGGGGAAAACTCCTGTGTACGCAGGTGGAGTGCGAGCAAGAGAGGGAGGGAGGGAGAGAGAGAGAGAGAGAGAGAGAGAGAGAGAGAGAGGAGACGAGGCGTGTGGCGGAGAAATGTTCCTCGCGAAAAAGAGAAGGAAAAAAAAAAAAGCGACTTCAAGGTGGCAGTGCAATTTGTGTGTTATTTCTGTTGTTTTTTTTAAGTTGCAAAAATAATACAAAAGCCGAATCAATATGTGCGAAGGAGCGGGTAAAAAAGGTTACCTGTTTGTCTGTGATAATGTGTTGTTTTTAGTTATTTTTTCTTGTTTTGTCTTTTTTGTGTGCCCGTATGTGTGCGTTCGTGTGTGTGTGTGTGTGTGTGTGTGTGTGTGTGATGACTCCATGTCAACTTGTTTTCTTTTTATAAACTCAGTTTTGTTTCGCAGCAAACTCTCGGGTCTAGTGTGTGACAGGATGGGAGGATTCAGAGGAGGGGAAAAAAAATAAAATAAAGAAAGCCAGGAAAAATGTAAAAAAAAGAAAAGAAAAAAGAAACACAATGAAGTGAATGTTAGTGGCCTCTTTCTATCTCTCGCTCTCTGTCTCCAAAACTATTTCTGAGGCTAAAAGATTGCCGGCTTGATAATACCTCCGCTGAGCAATTTAAGCCCAAACACTCTGATGCTACAATCTGTCTTCTCTGCCTGATAGCGCTTTTCTCCCCTCTCCTCTCCAAATTACTTTCTTTCATATCTAATTATATTTGCTAATGATCTTATAAGAGAATAATGGAATGTGCTTGATCTATTACCTTTTTTTTTTTTTTTTTCAATACATAAATACAATGCGGGGGGAAATGACTATTGGAGTCAGGAGGAAATGTTTTTTTTTCTTCTTCTTTTTTTCTCTTTTTTTTTCGCCTAATGTTTTTGATGAGAGGGAAAATGAAGCTGGGAGCTGCAGGGTCATTAACGGGCGATGAACGCAGAGGTCATCTCTCACATTCCCTTTGACATTTCTCTCATCTGACACGCTGAAACAATCACAACCTCATCCGCAACCCCCCGCCCCCTTTACTCCGCATTGTCGCTAATCTCCCAGCTATCCACCTCGCGTCTCTCTGATCTTTTAATGGAAACATCCAACTTTGTTCGGCTCCGGCTCAGCGTCGCTTGTTTTTGTTGCGTTCGGCCTCAAACTTTGGAGGTTGGATCTCGAAAAGGGTCCACGATCACAGAAGTATCACAGGATGTTGACCTAGCAGATATGTCGTATTTTCACATCTTCTCCTTACATTGATGGTTACCGTCACTTCACTGGTCACCGGTCATCCACTTGTATGCAACTTCCCCGTCTGTGTACGGACTGCCATCCGAAACACTCACTCCCAACTCGACCTGAGGACCAGGCGCGACGACAATAGGCTTCAAAGTTACTCGTTCAGTACGTAACTGACGTAACAAAGCCATGGTACAATAACTCGAACAGCAGTCTCCTAAGTGAAAGTCCTGTGCTCCTCTATTAAAGAGCTAAACCGGTTTGGGAGCTTCTGCCCGCTTTTCAATAACTCTTTATTAATTAAATTGCTATTCAGGACGAAATGGAGGGAGTGTTCTGGCGCCCCACTTTCTGCCTTGACTCGGCGCTATCAAAGAGAAGCTATCAAGTTGCATCATGGGACGTATAGGATCCTAGCCCCTACTACAGACTCAAAGTGGGGTTATCTTGCCCTCTCCTGCATCGATTCCGACTATTCTTTTCCTAATCTGTTCTTTTTCTCAAGTCTCACAATGTTATGAAATCACTAAAATAACCACTCCAAAATTACAACACGCGGTCTAGAAACTCTAGATGGTTGGTAATGCATGTCTTGTTTGCTCTGGGGGTTTCCGGAGGGGACCAGACCGACCTTCTGCAGTAACACCTAAAAGGCTGGCAGTGTCTGTCCCTTTATAACTTTTTCTAAGTTCAGTTTCTGTGCAGATTTCCACAGAAAAAAATCACCCGAGAAAAATAATAGCTCTAATTATCTTCCCCTGTTCAAATGATGGCCTCAACCCGCGCTCGCAAAATCCATTGGCCTTTTAACTGAATAACTCTTCTGTCTCTCTGTTGCCAAACCCCTATCCCGTCCCGTCCCTCCCTCGCCCCCTTCCTCTTAAGCCTCTTCTCCATCCTCCATTCTTCCCTGCGTTCTCTCCTTTTTTCTCTCCACAGGCCCGAGGACAAGCCAAGCCATGACAGGCACTCTAAACCCCCTGCATTAATGGAAGGAAATGGCATTCGATCCCTGTTTGATCTCCTAATCATTTCTGCTGAAATGATAATTAGTGTCCTTCCAATCCTCCCACAGAGGAGGAGAAAGGGTTGGGCTGAGGGGGGGGGAAGGGTAAATACATAAATAGAAAAAATAATAATGCTTGCTTTTTAGACCTCAAATGACATCTTTGTCACCAAGCTGGGCATGTTCATAACCAACAAGTGCACATTTCCCATCCTTCGCACACAGAGGAGGGGAGAGAACACACTGACGCACACACAGAGACACAGTGCCTGGCGACGGCTGTCTGTGATTCTTTTCAGCTGACATAATCCTGATTGATTCGTTCAGCAGATAAAAACTGGGTCCACTTCTGCCCTTTTTACTGGGGGGGCTGGAACATAATACGGCCTTTTATTCAGCAACAATGTAGCATAATGGCGTTGGAATGTGCAGGGGGGGAAAAAGGCCACATCTTAAATGCTTGTGACACACTGTGCTTTGAAAAAGCCTGTAGTCTAATGTAAAAGGGAGAGAGATAGAAAGAGCAACGAAAGAAAGAGAGAGAACAGAATCATTAAACTGCCAAATTACCCATGTGCCCCGGTTCCATCGCAGTCAAATGGAGGCTGTTATTTTGGAGAACTTGTTTTCTTTCTCTTTTTTGGAGTGTGTGTGTGTGTGTGTGTGTGTGTGTGTGTGTCTGTCTGTCATTCCGGATAGCTCCGCGTTGCCTTCATGTTCTCGCAGGGAAATCAAGGATTTGGGCTCTCGAGTTTCTGAACTATCAGGGCCGACCCGACCCTCCTTCTCTGAAAAGGACGCTTTTGTCCAGGAATAGGTGAGGTCATCTCATCGCCACATATACTTCTTCTTTGTGGGGGAAAGGTTTGTGCTTACATGAACTAACATCCTTCCCTCATTCTCCGAGATTCGGACAAAGGCTGAAAGGCCACTGGATGTTTGGATTAGCGCCCTCAGTCTCAGTTATTAGATGTGTTTCCAGAAGGAGGAAAAGATGTGGCGAACTTCTCCAGTTGTGAATGCACAATGTTCAACGCAACAACAAACCTGTTTTTCTGTTTGTGAAATATATTATATTTTAGAGAGCTTTTTACCCAAATGTGTATATGTACAGCAGAATTATACACTGTGTGGTACTTAATTATCATGACCCGTAGTTAAAAATTAAAATTCCTTGGCACTGTCCAATCTCAACACACACACACACACACTCTTTCCTTTATCTGAACTTCTCCTCCGCCGCTTGGTTTTCAAGCGCTGTGGCAGTAAACTACAAAACACCAGAGAGCAGACGGCCTTCCTGCGAGTCAATTGTATTAATTGTAGGCGCTAATCTGCGAGCTGCGGCCCTCCCACAAGCGCGGCGGCGTTATCCGCACCGGCGCGGTGGTGGTGACATATCTGGTTACTAATTCGGTGTGGCACGAAGCCAGATGGGAGATGGGAAGAAGGAAGGAGTCTGTTAATCGGCCATTGAAACGTATCCCAGAACCCATTCATTTGGCTGCGAAAGAAGACGACGACGACGAAGAAGAAGGAGGCGACGAGGAGAGGATACAAAGGGAGTGAGGCAACGCAGCATGGAGGACGTATGTACGGTAGATCACAGAGGGAGGAGAACGCGGCAGCAAATAGGGCAATATTATATAGGGCAATATGCATATATAGGGCAACGCTAAGCACGTTGCCCTGCTACAGTCTATAATACTCTGTCATAAAGACACACACAGGAAAGTAAAGACTGTGAGTAATGAAGCCAAACTATCAGGCCCTTCATTAAATATGGATACTGGTGAGCCTTCCCTCAAATCTCAACAATCGGTGGTTTGAAATATCGGCATTGGTTATAGGCCAAAAAAAAAAAAAGACAAGAGACACTCAGAGATAAAAGATGCAGATACTGTGACGGAAATAAACCAAGTTTCTACAGAGGCAGATTAACAAGAGAGATAGGAGGGGTAACCCAACCCCAGCTATCGTAGTTATCATTCATAATCACGGACAACCTGTCGCCGGTTCCCAGAGTCGGGGGGATTGGGGAGATGAGGGGTTTCTCCCAAGCTTTCAAATGTTGCAGGTAAATGAACAAGAGTTTAGATCGGGAGGATGGAAGAAGGTGGTTGAAGAGGAGGAGGGAACATAAGTCCAATGTTGTACCTGTACTTCATGATTGAGTATCAACGCATTTTAACATTCAAAAGAAGAAAACAAGATTATCTGAAATATTATTAAAGGCTTCATCTAAATAAGAACAGTGCACTGATTCAAGCTCAGTGTGTGTTTGGTCCTTATATTCCCATGAGGCCCCAAACATCCCATGATTCCTGTCCATCAAGCGGGTTGGACGTCACAGGACTAACTGCTAATTTGTTAAAGCCCCCGACGTGTGCGTCAAAATCTAGAGTTTAGGGGTTTTATGCAGCTTTATTTAACCTGCCAGGTGTTATTCCAGCAGGGAGATAGCTTCCTGGCATTGTCATTGTAACATGGCGGGGCGTTCAGGGGACAGCAGGTCAACAGGTGCCCCGACAATGTTTTTTTGTAGTCGAGTGGTTCTCACACTGAACCTGTTTCGACTCCCTTTGGAGGCCTCAAGTAGGAGAAGAAAAAAGGAACACGCCTCCTTTGCATAAATCAATGGATTTCTATCAAACAATACTTAATGAATGTAGTTCGGACCGCCACACACAAAGACACAAATGGTTCCCACCACGCCAACCGAGTAATCCTGAATCGATGTTTGGGTGCTGTTGAAGTCACATCAATTAAAATCAATACACAATACTATAATAAATACAATTACATGTATTACGTTAAATGTGAATGGTTATGAGTTCAAAAGTAGAAGCATATTTATTTTATAAAATATGGGGTACCTTAAATATTCCGCACAGTTTGATGAAATACAATTTGTTTCTTCTTCTTTTCTTTTCCTTTTTTAGCAGACACATGAAGGATGCAGACACTTCACAACAGTTTAGCATTGCTAAACCATCGCTGACCCACATATGTGTGTTTCTCATTTCTTTTCTTTTCCCCCTCCCCACACACACTTTCACAGCACCGCTTCAGTTTTTCCATGATGTAAAGAAAGAAAGAGAGAGAGGGAGAGAGAGAAAAAAAGGCAGAGAAAGTGAGGAATATATGTTTTTTAAAAAAGAAAACAAGTGGAGCACCTGGCTTCTTTTTCACCACCGTTTCACAAGCTCTCCGTGGTCTCTGATGATTCAACAGTTGCTGCTACAAACATCTGCTGCCTGCTCTTAGCAGATCTCAATTAAGACTCACACAGCCGGGCATGCCATTCCTTATTTATGCCTCAGCTTTTTTCCTTTTTTTCTTCTCTTTCCACCGTGCCAAACCAGGGAAACAGGCCAAAAGGTCTGAGAAACTCCACTTAAAGAGGACATTACGAGGTGGAGGGATGTTAAGAGGTGTTGGCAAGAGATTAACAAAAAAAGCAAGAAAAAAAAAAAAAGCAAGGCATTCTTGCCAACATTGGCAGCACTTTTAAGAAAATAACAGCAAGCAAAAAAAACATTACAAAAAAATAGAAAGAAGAGCAACAAACGTCGACAAGCAGCAGCCTAGAGCCCTCCCTCATTTGTCTTTTTTTTTTTAAAGGCACCCAAAAGAAAGACCAAGAATAAGAAGAAGAAGAAGAAGGAGTGAGTGTTGATATGATTATGTAAATGTAAACAGGATTTCCTGCCGACTGGAAGACGTTTTTTTCTCTCTGACCCGTTCTCCTTGCAAATCTTCCATTTAAGACAAATTCCCCCGGGGAGGCCGCTCCGCCGTTACTTAACGGGATAATTATGATATACTAAACCTTTCCAAGATCAGCCCCCCACCCCCACAACACCCCAAACCCCTCCACTTCCTCCTCGTCTTCGCCTCCTCCCAGAATCACTCACTCTCTCTCTTTCGCTCTCCATTTCTCTCTGTGTCCCTCGCTCTCTGGTCATTTCCTCTCTGCCTTCCTTCCGTCTGTCCCCGACATTCGCACTGATTTGTCTCAGAGCGTCCGCATATAGCCTCGCACCCACAGTAGGTCCGACCGATTGGGCTTTTTAAAAAAACATTTGTATCCAATACTGACGCCACTATCTTTGGATTTGAAAAGCTGTCCATATTGAATTCATGTTGACGAATGAAAAATGTTATTTGAATTGCATCTATCGAAATAAATGAGTTAGGTTCGACACGTCCTTGTGGCATTTGTGCAGTGGGAAGAAACATTTGGTTTTTTTTATTATTACCTCGAAATGAAGAAAAAAAAACAAATGCAGAATAAAATTAATTGTCATGATGACTTGTTCCATCTTGCTGTCTGTAGCTAAGGTAAAGAATTGAGCTCAATAATATCAAAATGTCAGTTCAACGTTCAACAACCTCTATTTAAAGGTCCTATCAAGTGCTTATTAACCGTACTCTCTTTTTATCATACTCCACCAGAAACAGTGCAATATACAATTTGTGTGTTCCACTGCTTCCCTTATTGAACTGAACTTTGTTCAACTACTGAAGAAAGGCCTCCCATGCAGGACGTCATCGCTGATGAGTTAAAACAAACAGTTCGACTGGAAGACTAAAGGGGGTCGTCTCTCCCTCTTAGCTGATTGCTTTGTATTATGTATTCTGAAAATAAAATACTTTAAGGCGCAGTTAAAAACGATCCTCGAACAGCAGGAAAACAAAACGTAGGTCACATACAGACAAAAGAAACGTTAATGTTACTCCTTGAGGAGATCTTGACGTGTCCAAAGATGCCAAACGGAAATTAATATTTAAACCGAAGAACCCACTTTAAAGAAATACTACTGTTTTTATTCAAACCGGATGATGAGTCTTCAGGCTGTCTGGGGGGGTTCTTCTCTAAATCCTCTGTGTCACTTGGACCTTCACACCATGACCTCACCACGGAAAGATTGAACAGCAATCGGAACATATCCCTCCGCCATCCCCCACTGTGTGAGTGTGTGTGTGTAGTGAGTGTTATCCATAATAAGCTGCGCTCACCCTCTGATCTCCTGGAAGAAAAGCAACGCGCACACACACACACACACACAAACACACACACACACGCACACACTTTTGATATCAAGACTTTGGAAATGTTAAAAGAGCGAGCCCGAAATCACGCCCGCTCCAAACATTTCATGAAGCAGACGCACAACTTAATTGCAATTCCGCGTGGGTTGTTTGGTTCCTTATTTACTCCCCGCAACTTTGTAACGGAGCCACACGTCAAACTATTTACGCGCTGGTGTAAGCACTCACGGCTACGATTCTCTCCGCCTGACAGCGGCCGTAAACAGAGGGGCGAGAGATCAAAACTGTTCGTCAGAGAGCGTGACAGATGACAGATATGGCAGGAGATTTTCCATGATCCTCTGCACACATGGTAGGGGGAGGGAGGGGAAACTACAAGGGACAGTGAGAGAGAGAGAGAACAAAAAAGAGGGGATGAAAATCTAATCAAATCAAAGAAATGTTTCTTTCCATGTGAGGGAGTGGAGCACAGAACACATGGCTGATACATGAAAAAAACCCATTTTCAGTAATGTGTCCGATCAATTATTTATTGCCAAACAGTGTGTGTGTGTGTGTGTGTGTGTGTGTGTGTGTGTGTGTGTGTGTGTGTGTGTGTGTGTGTGTTTGTGAGGGGGTGTTAGATATTTTGCAAATAGTGGGACCAGACGTCGGTCACAACCTTGCTAATTTGGGTGCTCGTAAATTACACAGACCCCCGAGGGCCGCTCCGACCCGGAGTTGGGGTGCGGGTCGGTGACAAAGCGGTACGTCGGGCTCCTCCCAAAAGGGCCCGTCCATAGGAGCGTAGGAGGAAGTGGTCTTTAGGACTCAATGAAATGCTGCACTCTCGCTGCATATTGTATGACTTTCTGATGATTCATGTAAACATACATAAAAAAAAAAAAATTAAATTGTATTTATTCATCTTAAATAATATATTATGTTACATGTAAAAACATTTTGGTAACATTTCTTTGACGCCCATGTCTTTGCATTATAACTATTATACTTATAGGGTCTTATAAACTCTGTTTATAGCACTGTATAACTATAGTTATAGGCACTCATTAATATAATAAGTATCATAATAATTTATAATTGCTGGTCACTCACTGGTTTTTGCAAAGATGAAAGTGCGTTATGATTCCCATAGTTAATATAGTTTTAATATTGTTATAATGCATGATATTCACTTTAATAATACATTCTAATATGATTTTAAGTTACTCTAAGTGGTCATTAAGTGATTTAAGTTAGGGAAAAATATCATTAAATTCAACAACTTATAAAATGCAATACATTTTTACTTTAGCAAACAATTTACTTAGAGTGACTTATGACATATAGACACAAAAATGATAATTTCTTACAACTATGATAATTATAATACCTGATGATCTTTGCAAAGACAATATCAGTGATCAAAGTCATCAAAATATATAAATCACGAGTGCTTATAACTTTAATGATATACTTTGCTATGAAGATATTATAATGCTTTATGAGTATATTTATAATTTAATTTTTAGGTTTTATATCTTGCTCTTATAGATCTCTTTAAGCCGAAATGTCTTTAATTTCACTTTAATGCAAATATATGACAATTGTTGAAAGTGTACTTTCTTGGACATCTGGTAGAGGCTCATAATAAAAACATATTAAAAAAACGACGTGGTCAGAACAAAAAAAAAGATTTTGTTCTTGTTTTTGGAATGAAGAAATGCAAAAACAAGAAATCAAAAATTGCATTTTACTTCTGCGTATGCTTACAAGTAACGCGTTTGATCTTGTCCGAACATTACAATAACAAACTATTTCACGAGGATGCATGCAAATTTGATCTGATTGCGCAAACAAGGATTCATAAACTCTCAGTGTGTGTGTGTGTGTGTGTGTGAGCCTCTCGGCTGCCTCTCCCACCCTCAGCCATTGTGCTGCTGCTGAAATCCATAACATTTCTTTTGTTCCCTGACTTTCTGTAAGCCCGCTCTCTTATTTTCCCAAGGCCGAGAAACTTCAGACATGAGAACCCCTGATATAAAACCAGGGAAATTTACCTGGGATTAGCAGCCATTGACAAATAACCTTGGTGATAGATGCACAGTAGATTTGGTTCAAAGCTCTCCCGGCAGCCTCAAAAGAGATTAGTTCACTTCTTATCAGGTCAGCCGCGTCGCCTGGGAAATGTGTTTAAAGTCACATTGATTTATTGAAAGATTCCCCAATAAGAAGATATCTCTCGACTTAAGGAGTGTGTGTGTGTGTGGGTGTGTTCGTATGTGTGTCGTGTGAACGCGTGCCTCAAATAAATTACACTGCCTGTTCAAGCTTTTAAAAAAAGAAATAAGGAAGAACAAAAAAAAAAAAGCTCCACACAAAGACGTCTTCAACAAACGAACGATGCGCAAAAAGAAAAAGAGCACTTCGAGATGACTGGTGTTGAATACTGCCACTGGAGAGAGAGAGAGAGAGAGGTGCCCAATTCTCCCTCTACCTGTCTCGCCCAGCTCTCTCAGCCTCTCTCTCCATTTACCCCATGCTGACAGTGCTGCTGAAAACAGTGATTGTACAGCGGTGAGACACAGAGCGATGCTGACAGGGAGGTATAATAAGGCCCCTTTGTTCACCAGAGAGAGAGAGGTAGAGAGACATGCAGAATGGGGGGGGGGGGGGCAGCTTTCATTTACACCATTACCTTCTTAAGTGTCATTATCGGGCCAAGGAGAAGACGACTGTGGGAAAGGGGAATGACAGATCTGACATGTCGCTCACCGGGTCCATCTGAGGGACGACATTCTCAATTCCTCGCTCTCTCTCACACACACGCACACTCACACACACACACACACACACACACACACACACACACACACACACGCACACTAACTTTTTCGCGACAAGAGCGTCGGTGAGGATGGCCACTGACGCTCCGGCAATGAAGTGTGCGTCATCTTCAACCCCCCCACACTTCCCCCACTTCCTCTCCCCACACACCTTAACGATGCCGTGACTATTTTCATGAAACTTTCTGACTACCTAAAAATCGCTTCCTGCAGCAAAAGCCAAGGAGTGCGGAGGCGTGGAAGTAAGAACGCTTCAAACTTCTGCTCTCAGGTGTTTGTTTCCCCCCCATTCCTTTCACAACTATATCTGTAACTTTGGTTTCTACTTTCCCTTTGTGCAATGTGCTACGCACACGATGTATGCCCTCCAGGATGCCCGCCATTCTTCTATCCGAAACCATTATTGCGTCTCTCTCTCCTCTTTGATGGGGAGGCCTTTCACCCCCCGCTTTGAGCTGATGGGCTCTAACTATGAACATGTCTTCCTTGCAACGCGGTTTCTAGCCAACAGGACTTTGAACACCATGTATTTACTGATCTCTTACTTGGTGCTTGGGGGGGGGGTTGGTATCAAGGGGCGTGAGCCACAAAAGACAGTGGTGTCCACTTTACTTCGGTAACCCCCCCCCCCTTTCTTTTGACTTGTTCTTGTACAACATCTCAACGTACAATTTTTGGATGGTTTTATCCTCCTCGTGTCTTCCCGCCCATCTCTCAAAAACCCCCTTCATCCACATACCTCCCCAGTCTCCCTGACAGTTTCCATGCTTCCTCCAGGCCTTCGTCTATCTCTCCCGCTGTTTGCTTTTAACTCTTGAGGTCATCCGGGACCCCCGGGCAGCTATCCCAGAATGCTGAGCCGGCTAACGTCCTGCCGAGTTGCCTTCTGGATGGAGCGGACAGCCGGCGCCAGGCCTCGATCGGCGCTTGCTACTCGAGCGTGTGTACTCGGCCACCGCTTCAGCCCGGACAGGCGGAGGAGGGATCCTCAAAGGGGTTCTTCGGCTTCGGGTCGCTGGTCCTAACACGGAGGATGCGATATCCGCCGAGCAAACCTCTGATTGTTCAACGTACCACTTGTAGTACTGTAACATCAATAAATCATTGCCACCTTTGTTTGTAGGCATCAGTGTTTAATTACCACAAACAAGCGGCCGAGGACACTGGCAGCTTCTACTGGCATCTATAACGCGTTTCACGGTGTGTGCCAGAGCGCTTTATGGCACCGGGAGAGATTTCTTTAGGACACGACATAGCGATGAGAGGGCAGCTTTTGATTGGTCTTTTACCATGATATCAATATCTGGTGTAGCCAGCAGGTACCTACACAACGGATATTCACAGACAGTCTGATCAGCAACTTGAGACGCAAGAGCTGAAGCTAAGAGCGCACCAGTTAACGGTTCTTTTCTTTTTTTCCATGCGTTCGCGCCTCTTTCGACAAGGAAACTCTCCTCGGACGACAGAGATCTTGTCTTTGTTTGTTGTACACTATATTTAAATGGACAACGTCGCCAGCATCTAAAACAATAACGGAGAGTTGAAAGCAAAAGGATTTTGAGCATTTCATTCAGGATTTCGTGGCCGCCTGGAATAAAAAAAAAGACAAAGAAAGCGTCTGCTTAACCAACATCACGGGTATTCTGTGGTTAAAGGGAGCGAGTCGTAACATCTCCGGAGTCGAGCTACATCATCGGGCACGACCGCACGCTCAAAAAGCTCCAGAATGCACCGAAAGCAGGTCTCGCTGCTGCTTTTCAACCTTTTTTTCCGCAGGAGACCGAGTGTAGCGCCGGCGACGAGACGCAACATGCCTGGAAAAAGCCAACGCCACGCCGGAGAAGTTAACACGGGAGCCCGACGTGTCTGTGTCGCCGCTCAAGTGGAAAGCTATAATTAGCGATGGAGTCGTTGCCTGAGTAGTTTAACTATGCTCAAAGAAACACGCAACAACAACGCGGGGCCTCCATGTCGAGTGTGTGTGTGTGTGTGTGTGTGTGGGGGGGGGGGGGGGGGGGGGGGGGGGGGGGGGGTAATAATAAGATGACAAGGAATCAGTAGTCAGACATCAATGCTGAATGTCCCACACACACACACACACACACACACACACACACACACACACCTCCTCCTTCAGTGATCTCCGTGAGCGTATGTGCCTCTTTGTTCACGTGTGTGCATGTGTACATCTATAAGTGTCCACCCTGTGCATACAGACGGGGGGGATCAATACATAACAGAGGGAGCAAAAAACAATATCCCGGCATCGGGGGCCGGTGTCTATAAAATGCCTGTGTTTATTCAATAGGGGTGGGGGAGACTGAAGAGAGGCGTGGACCAAAGATGGATGAAGAGAAATCAATCTGTGCGTCTCTGCATTCAAACAAATGGCACGTGCATTGAGACGAATGGTTCTTTCCTCACCACGCGGGGCACGGACCGCGCTCCCATCCCACGGGGTCCGGTTCCACGACTCAGCTGCGGTCGCCGGTTTACGACCGCTTTGAAAGTTCCTCGCCGAGCCAAATTTGACCGGAGATGATCGAGAGCTCTGGCTGATTATGAGCTTTCCACTGATATACATAACTTTTTGGGTTTTTTTTATGTGCGATTAGGGTCAGTCACAGACTAGATGTAAATCATACAATAATTTAGGTTAATTTCCACACATTCATGTGTGTTCGGTATATTTATTTAATTTTCTAGTAAAGTGACACAAGTTTATCCTCCATAACCTCCCACTAATACATAAATATATATCATCTCTCTCAACATGTTTGGTGTCTGAAGGAACCTGTCTGTGTGGCGGGGGCCGCCGGTTATCTCCCGGAGACAGTTATGAAGTCTGAAAGAGCGCGAGGGAGAGAAGACACAGAGAGAGAGAGAGAGAGAGAGACAGATGGCTGCACAGGTCTGAGAACAAAGTGCCGGCCGGCGTCAGTCAAGAGCCGCATCAAACAAGCTCTTTTGGACACAATGATATCGACGGAATGTCGAGGACAACAGCAAATGACAGGGAGTGTGCAGGTGTGTGTGTGTGTGTGTCTGCGCACAGCTGGGTTTGTGTGCAGCGTGATTACAACCGGTGCATCTCAGTGTGTGTGTGTGTGTGTGTGTGTGTGTGTGTGTGTATGTGTGTGTGTGTGTGTGTGCGTGTGTGTGTGTGCCTCGTCGAAAGCAAAGGAATCCAAATACACACTTGTGCATGAGCATAAATATCACTGGCTGTCAGTCAACTTCAAACAATGCAGCTGTAATCTGCGATAACATAAATACGAGCAGCTGCGTGAAGCGGCGAGTGAACCCCGGACTTGTTCTGACCGTTGAAGGCGACTCGGCAGCGAAGCGGATATCTGAACGGAGGTTCAGAGGAAAGAGGTGCGCTTACTCTCCTTTTTAGAAAA